>NC_135514.1:13717500-14017500 GCF_051989575.1 Stigmatopora nigra | reverse complement strand
AAAAAAATGTATAATCACACAAAACAGCCTTTTTTATATGTTCCCTCTCAAAATTGTCCCAAAACACCCTCAGAAATGACCAGAATCTATTTTAACTCCTGAAAAATAGCCAATCCGCCAAATTATGTTTACAAATATAATGTATTAATTATTTTTATTGAATTGGAATGTGTTTTAAGATAAATAGATATAAAATAGGACAATTATATACAAAATATGATAAGAAAAGAGCCAAATTCATTATGACCGGGGAACCGCATGCGGCTCGAGAGCCACACGTTCACCACCACTGATTTAGGGCATGACATGTCCGTACTTTTACACTTTTGAACTATACTAAACCAACTTTGCTTTAAAAATGCAAACTAATGTGATGAAAATGGAGGAAAAACAACAAAAGCAAAGAAAAATAATATATTTTTTTCTCTTTAAAGCCCACTTGCTTGATGTTTACAAAGTGTCAACACTGAGAAGCCGTTGAATTAATGTCGTGGCCTCGTTCCATCTAATAAACGTCATTTGCAAATAAGAACTGTGTCAAATACTTTCTTATTTTAATCACAAAAACACAAACAAGTGAATTATCTACCATAATAAACACATATTAAATGAATATACTTAACTATTGTTCGTCTTTTTTCTAAAAAAAACAACAATTATACTTTTAATTAATTAACCCAAAATAAATTACACACAAAGTTCCACAAGGTGGCGACAAAGCTACGTTTTTTCTTTGATTTAAGCGTAAAAAACGTTAATTATTCAAGACTTTTAACATATTAGTCCGCAATTATGAAGGGATTAAATGTTCTTGTGAATTATTTGCCTGACAATCGAAGAAATGAAGTAGCCATTGTCTGTAAAATTCATTCCCTCGGCAGCTTAATAAAAGATGGCAGATAACGGCGACGTTTTATTAAGATTCTAATGGTTCTAATGATAGCAAAGATTGAGAGGGCTGACCATCATTTGAAAAATCATCTGAAAGACGACTTTTTTTTGCTTCACGTCATTACTATGATATCTTCATTTTATATTAGGTGCTGTCTCGCTTCTGTGATTAAAATAAAACATTTATTCAACATCATAGTGACTTTTGTTAGGCTTGTCATGCTTTTTTTCCATGTGAAAAAAATGAGAATAAAACAGCCCCTTTTAGTGGTTGTATTTGAAACTACATCACCCTATCAGATGGATTTTTCAAGGTTTATATGTACGATAATTAGGCAATATTTTTAGGTCTGCGGGTCAAAATAACAGACTAATTTTCTATTATTTAGTTTTTATTTTTAACAACATTTAAAACGTTTTAACCAACAAATGTAGAATTAAAATAAAGAGAAATGACAATTAAAATACTTATATTATTTGCATTTATTCCACATTTTGGTTGTTTTTTAAGCTAGTTTCATTACATTTACTTTATATCTTTATTAACCAACGGAAAGATTAATATTTAGTAGAATATATATTTTTTAGTTCATTTTTAGTTATTTTTTTTCCTCAATTTATATAATATACCTGTGCACACCTAAATAAAATGTTATAACGCATAATAAACAATAAACATTGTATAAAAAGGCCATATAAAAATTACATTTGACCAACATTTTTTTAAAATTGTCAATAAAGAACAGCAAATTGAATTTCACTTTTCACTGTAAGAAATGTTAAAAATACTGTAAAACATTGCAAATTCTTTAATTTACAACTAAAATTCATTTTTTGTGGACTACATTCTGACAAAAAACAGGTTACCTGTCAATGCCACCTCTCCCTGTTCAAATAAATTGGCCTTTTATCCCTTATAAATGTGAAAAATGCATGACCTTGGCCAAATAATAGCAGCAAAGCATTATTATTCTAATTCTCTCCATCCCTATTATAGTGTTACTTCCATCCCAGAATAGACGGACTACATGCGGATGCATAATTGAGTTGAAATTGAGTGAGCGTCCAAGTCAAGGAAAATGGAGAATGTATAGAGGGATTAATGTGGGGGGCTTTTTTCAAGGAAACCATCATTTTAATGAAGTGAACTGGACGGAAGAAAAGAAAATGTCAATGTTTTATTGCAGTTAAATTAAATGTAATGTCCCTTTAAGAATTGTGATTGAGGATTATTAGCTTCAGCTGCTACACTTGTTGCTTTTATGTGCATTAAATAATTAAAGATTTGTGTTTGTAAATCACATTCCTAATTGATAATTATTTTTTAATAAACTTTAAATGTGTGGTGAGTTCTTCAATTATGGATAATGACGACAAGAAGGTTTCACTAAAAGCATTTTTTTGCTAGGAAGTATTACTACAAGTTATAAACAGTCCTACCACGCCATCTCGTGATCAATGAGAATTTTAACTCATATTTTGGGAATTAATTTTACGAAATAAGTTTAAATAAAAGTTTATTGGTTTCTTCGACCACTAAAAAAGAAAAAAATGCAATGACGTCATGCAATATCGGGATGACGTTGTCATTTTAACTTCCGCAGCCAGCAAAATAAAACAACACAAAAAACTAATTATATAAAAATGACTTTGCCTATTTTTAACTCTGGTGTAGAAAGTATATTATATTAAATACCAGAAACTATTAATTAACATTTGTTTCGAAAAAGTGAGCTGAACCACTTTTTTTCAAGGTGGTCAATCCCCTCGTCAAACTATGACCTAATCAACATAAAAGTCAAAAGTATCCATTATTTCACCACATCATTTAAAACGATAAACTTATAGTTTTCCGACAAAACATGACTTTTGTCATATTTTATTAGACACAATCTTCAAACGTCCTTCTTAGATTAACCCCCCCACCCCTGCACTGAACTTGGTTTGTCCCAAAAGAGCAAAAACTCCCGCTGAACTTGCTTTGTCCCAAAGTAGTAAAAACTCCCGTTTCAAATAAATGCCTCTCAGTCAATTGTAATAGTTGAATGAGTCATCTTTATTGAGAAGAACACAAGTCTCGGCAGTTCAACCTAACACACATCCATACGTGCATTCTCACACATAAACACACACGCGCACATACACACACAAACACACACACACAAACACACACACACAATCCCTTTCCTCCAATCACAGGAAGTGACGTGCGAGCGGGCAGCATCAAAGTGAGGTGAAAATCGTGCTGCTTTAGTAAGGCCGTCTTTCCTCTACGCCTTACTTTCAGTTTTATTTCCTTTCATTTTTTTTTATTTTTACAAGTGGTCCAGTGGATGCATCCCAATCCTGCCAACCTGCCAACACGGCAACCATTGGTCCCTTCCTCAAGAAAGAGTCTGTCCGCTTCGGGGCCCCGACGGGCGGCCATTTTGCCCATTTCTTCATATTTTTGTTGTTGTTGTTGTTTTAATCTGTGGGTCCTTTAAAGTCTTTTGGGCGGGCATTCTCACGCGGTAGTGTTACGCGGCGTGCCGTTAAGCGCCACCACGGCCTTGACACGCGTGGGCGAATCCGCGGGTTGCGTCCCGAGTGGGCGTTGCGTGGACACGCCCACTTCGAAGACTTCATGGATGGCCTTGCGGAAACAGTGGAAGTTGTAGTCGATCAAGCCTGACGAGGTGGCGGGAAACGGGGAGAAGAAAGCTTGGGTCAATCTTGGCGGACCACCGACCTCGCTCACGATATTGGTGCTCGGACATTTGGTCCCCGGATTTTTGGTCGCCGGTCAAATGGTGACAGATAGTTTACTGTTGAAACCAGCTCTCAAAATTATATCTAAGAGATTTTAATATCTGAGTACATTTGACCGGCGACCAAATGTCCGGGGGACCAAATGTCCGGGGGACCAAATGTCCGGGGGACCAAACGTCCGGGCGACCAAAACGTCCTGTCGACCAAAACGTCCTGTCGACCAAAACGTCCTGTCGACCAAAACGTCCGGGCGACCAAAACGTCCGGTCACGCAGAGCAATCCACCCCCTGATTGGCCGAAATGAAAATTACCTTTGCGTTCAAAGCTTTCTTCTCGGAGAATGCAGACGAGCGCCAAGAACTTGGTCACCTCCTTCAGGTAGAGCACGGTGGTGTTGTTTAGTTTGATGATGGCCATGGATTCCTTGTCGTAAGCGCTGCCGCTACCGTCCTCTCTCAGACTGCGGGAGGGAAAACAAATCCAGTTTTACCACGGAGCGGTCTGACGTAGGGCCGCGTCAACTCGATTTCATGTGGGCTGGACTATTTTATATATATTTAGATTTTTTTTTTATAAATGGATTAAAAGAACTGGATTAAAATCCCTGAATATTCAGTTTTTTATAGATCTAAAATAATGTTTATTTTAGCTTTTTTAAAATATATTTTTAGATTTTACAAAATTATTTTGAACTAAAAACAGAAAAAAATGGATAAAAATAACAATTATTGATTTAAAAAGGGGGAGAATCAGGACATTTAATATACAGCTATACTCCTAAAACAAAGTATTTTGTTTTTTAAACATACATTCCTTTTTACTTTACTTTGTACTTTATACTTTACACTTTACTTTGTACTTTATACTTTACTTTGTACTTTATACTTTACTTTGTACTTTATACTTTACTTTGTACTTTATACTTTACTTTGTACTTTATACTTTACTTTGTACTTTATACTTTACTTTGTACTTTATACTTTACTTTGTACTTTATACTTTACTTTGTACTTTATACTTTACTTTGTACTTTATACTTTACTTTGTACTTTATACTTTACTTTGTACTTTATACTTTACTTTGTACTTTATACTTTACTTCGTACTTTTGACTTGACTTAGTACTTTTGACTTGACTTAGTACTTCGTACTTTTTACTTGAACGATGAGTGCTAAGTATGTTAATACTTGAGTACTTTTTTCTGTTTATTTTTCATATATACTGTTAACGGATGCACTTTTTATATGTATCATATCTTGTGCTGACTCCCCCCATCTGTCAAATTTCTAAACCCAATACGGCCGCCCGGCCGAAAAGTTTGCCCACCCCTGGAATAGGAGAATACTATGGTAATGTAACTGTGGTCAGAAAGGTCTCACCCGTAGATGCAGGAGACGTCAATGACCACATCGATCATATCGCAGCACAGCTCGTACGACTGCATGTCCACCGGCGAACTGTCGGTGGCGATGTAGATTTTGCTCACCACATCGAACAAAAAGGCTTTCTCAATCCCTGAATTCTAAAGACAGAATGAAGTTTCAAGGTTGGGCCTCCGAACAGAAGTCAGTCGATCGGTTTCCCACTCACGGAAATGAAGATGTTGAGGAGGTTCTCCAACGTGGGAAGCTGAGGGATGAGCTTCTGCACCACCTTGCTGAAGGCCTCGAAGATGGAGTGGTCGTAGATGCTCGTCAAGTAGAAACTAGAACATAAAATAAGATGACGGTCATGATTAATGTTCCCTCTAATTTTTCTCACCACTTGTTTCCATATTTTAGCTAAGAGCCATATGCAACTATCATAAAAGCCACATGTGGCTCCCGAGCCATAGGTTCCCTACCACTGGCTTAGAGGGACCATTGGTCACGAGGCAAACGGGGCATTTTCTTCTTGGATTTTCATTAGAAGGCACACGAGGAATGTAGCGCTTCAATGTCATCGGCTAATGAAAAGCACCCTTCGAATGTTGCGTTTTCTTGCACGGTAAAAACAACAGGATTCTTTACTCTGAGCGGATTATGCTAAAAAAAAACAATGGTTTGAAAAGTGATTGAGTTTTACCTCAAATGGAGTTTTTCCAAGCTAGCGTCAGCCAGATCGTCATTAGCCCGTTGATGGATGTCCCGTTGAGTTTCGATTTTGTGGTCGTCTGATAGGCCGTCCACTTTGTGGATGAAAACCTCGAAGTTAATCTCGGGGTTGACCCGATACGCCCGGGACACGGTGAGGTGGAGTCGCCCTAGCGCCTCCACGTAGTCGTCCTAGGAACAAACAAAGTTGTGAAACCCGTCACCATGGAGACGGAGGTGAGTGGTGGATGACTAACCTGAGCGTCGATGACAAATATGAGGGCGCCGGTTCCTCTGAAGATCATCTCGTAGTCAAAAGTGGGATCGAAAAAGTCCACCTGGCCTGGAAAATCCCAAATCTGGAAGTTGACGAATGAGCTGCTGGAGATGTCGTCCTTGTAGATCTTATTGGTGCTCTCCAGAAATAAGGTTTCGTTGGGCGACATTTTATGGAACACCACCTGAAAAACCACAAAATTAATTCATTTCTGTCTCATAATGTCACTAATCCAATAAAATTCGGATTGAACTGCTTTTATTTGCAATAGTTTTGGGGCCATTGAGAAGGACTATAATTATCTTAGTGATAATTTACTTGAATCATTTTTAATGGGTCGACTAAGTGTTGTTCTGCATCTCAAAACTGCTTATTTCGGCCGCGTTATTGTCTTTTTGCGTTCAAGCTACGTTAGCCTCCATTGCTAACATGCTCAAAACATGTTCCCTCATCATCCTTTTCTTCTCCTGAGCGTTGGTCTGGAACTAGCGTTCATCTGGCAACAGCGCCCCCATTTTTCGTGATGGCCAGTTGGTGTAATTACAGTTTTAAATTATTATTTTTCTTTTTTTTATTCGTAGTGAAAAATTATTCATGAAATTAATCATTATTGTTTTATCACTCATCTTTTGTCGTAAAAAAAACCCAAGTGCATCGACAAACAAAATAGTCAGCTAGCATGTGGGAAAAAAAAACTCATGTTAGCAACAGTGCGCGAGTTCTTAAAGCCACAGAAGCGGTGAAGCAGCAAAAAGCCACGTCACATGTTTGCAGGGGCCTACTCAAAGCTGATTAGCCGAAACAAAGTCTTCATATCGCACTTTTTTTGAAGACTTGGTCGTATCAAACACAACGATAATGCTCTCAATTTGTCAATTGTCATTAAATTCTGCACTGCAGATGCCTGAAATAGCGTCCCTAGATTTTAGAGACAATTTAGCATCAATTGGTCCATGCCAAGAATGTCCACTTTGTTAAATGACCACTGCGCCACAATTTAATTTCAGGTTGCGGCTCAAAGTGCCACTTTCTCGCCACTTGGGGAAAATGAAGGAAACAGGTGGTTCCAAATTACCATGGTGATGACATTTAAGCTTGGCCAAGACAATGGTGATAACTGCATTGCTAATATTTAGGATAGAAAACATGCATGAATCACATGTGTGTCATGTGATCTTTTTCCCATGACGATACAAAAAAAATGATTATTTGAGGAACAATGTTATATTTTCTGATTTAAACAAATCTGACAATTTGATTTAAGGACCTTGTATTGATTTTATATTTAACACACACCACAAACTTTAATGTTTTAGAGATTTTTGTTGTGCAACATTTGCAGACATTTCAATGATTTTTACATGTCAATTAATTGAATCAGTTTGTTGGGTAACCAATCAATGTAAATGACTTTTGCTCCTATCTCAAGGCAAATAAAAAACAAGCCTCATCTTAAATCTGAAACGCATTCAAAGTGAACAAAGTTAGATGCAAAGCACAATATGAAAAGTATGTGTGTATGTAGTATGTTTATGTGTGTACAATGACAATAAAGCTTACAACGTATGTATGTGTATGTATATACAATGACAATAAAGCTTTCAATTCAATGTGTTTGTATGTGTATGTATGTAGAATGCCAATAAAGTTTTCAATTCAATACGTGCAATCAATTCGCTATGCACCTGTATGTTATGAAAACTACACTCCTACACGACTTCACTTATTGTCAGTTATGGTGGCGCTACAAGAAAAGAATGGGGGCATTTTGTAGGGTAAAACTCGGGAGTCAAAAGTTTGAAAAGAAGGGTCAGGCGTACTGTTCGATAGCCCTCAAGTCACATGACGTTATGTCCACATAATCAGAGTGATGCATTGAGTGCCTGTGTCCGACTAGTTAATCATTCATAGCCTCACTTCTCTCGTAGAGACAGAACTTAGCTTAGCATTGTGGCTAGCTTGCAGCTAATAATACTTGGTTATGTGATATTTACAACTCCGGGCTAAGCACGGAGCTAGCTAGCGGCTAGCAAACCTTCTGTATCGATGACTTGCCACTTCGTCTCAGCCCCATGAGCAGAATCCTCGGCTTGCTGTCAGACGGCGCCGGGCTGTCCTCAATGTCCGCCTCTTCTTCCTCGCCATAGCCGAAGTCTTTGGGGAAGGAGTCGGCTACCCCGTAGCTGCCGGCCAGCTGCTCCACCTCGTACTGGATCGACATTTTGGGCCAAAAGCGACGGTCGCCTTACCCCACCGGGTGGTATCCCCTTTGGTATCCCACCCCCGCCCTCTTCCCGGGCCCCGAGCCAACCTTCACTTGTCGGCTACTACGGGAATGAGCTCAAGTGTAGCCGAGAAAATGGTGCGTCTGCCGGGCCATGCCATTAAAGCTCCATTTGGCTCGTGTCGGAGCCCACACGTTTCTTACGGATTCCCTCTCTGTTGAAAAAAATAAAAAAAACAAAAAAACAATGCATAAGGTCCCGCCTTTCTCTTTTCTTATTGGATAACTGGTCCCTGATGATGATTGTGATTGGCTGGTAGGAGGTGCCACTCAACAGTTGATGCGCGTCACTGTCACCTGACTTGTTTCGTGACTTGCCAACTGCTGAACAGTCATCAAAAAAGCGTTCTTCTCCCATAAGATTATGTTTGTATATTTAATGATACACTTTATGTAATCGTCATGAACAAAGTGGTTTATTCTCAAACAAATTAAACGTTGAATTAGAAGGTAACAAGAGGCGGCACTAACAGATGGCGACAACTCGCGGTACGTTCACGGATTCTAAAAACATTGGAAATTGTACAATTTTGCAATCAAGTCAAATGCGGTTTACGGCACATTCACTGATAACGCAAAAGTGTTTTGCGTCACTCTCGCCCAATCCAACGTGACGTAAAACAGAACCATCGTCATCAATCCTTTTTAGGACAAAATTAAGTTGAAAGTTTGCCATTTGGCACATTGTTTTCATCATTAGCAAAATCATTCATATGCAAATTTAAGGACATTATTGTAACTTTTATGGTGAAATAAGACTACCACCAGAGTGCTGTTGAGTTCACCTTTAAATTACAAAACACTTTAACAGGCTTGTGGTTTGCATTCTATAACGTTGAACTGCAAACAACGAAAAGATTTGGCATTGTTATATGAAAAAAACTTGAAGGCAACAGTTCAAACCTCCATCGGATTCATACCAAACACACAAATAACCCCATCAACAGTTAGAAAATAATTTAAAGTGGTACCCTTTGACATGTCATACAAAAATAGACCTCTAGATGAATTATACAGCAGTTAGCATGAGCAATGGTAGCATCTTATAAAAAAGATGACCTACCCCTGAGTAGAATTAAGTGATTGGAGCAGCCACTGCTAACAAGTATAACATTCTAGATTATTAGTTGTGAGGCAAAATGTCACATAATTGGTCCCAAAAATATTCCAGTCCCATTAACGGCACTAAAAAAATAATAAACTTGCTCACGTTCCTACAAAATGATGTCAAATTAAAGATGGACGCTTTCCAACAAGTCATAGTACCATAAATAAAACCTATAAATTTCCTGTCATTCTATATGATTTGTTCACTTTTTGCCATAACTCCCAGTCCAATGACATCTTGTCAGTTAAAAACGTTAATTACAAAAGCAAAATGTCTCCCCAATATTATGATAAGAGTGTCAAACTATGTTGAAGTAAGCTGAGGAGCATTATTTGAACCACTGTAGTGTTTCCACCCCATTTTTCTGCATTAGTGATGACCACCCTTTGCCATTTTTCCCCTCTCTGACAGAATTCAGTTCCAAGTAGGATCGTAGGCAGTCCACCCTGGTGGCGGCACGAGGTATACCCGGCGCCCCCGGTAGAATAGCGCCACCACCCCCTTATACCCAGTCCTCGGCACCCCGGACTTGAAGTCGTCCATGACTCCCAAGTTTTTGGCAAACAATCGGAAGCTCTCCTTACTGGAGTACTGCAAGCGGAAGGGACCGTCTCCCTCTAGCGCCCCCCGCTGGAGTTCCTCCATAGTGACGATGGGGGCGGCGTAGACCCTCTCCGTGAAGGTCTGGTCGTACACGTCTGGTTTCAAGTACGTCAAGTCCAGCTGGGTGAAATGCACAAATTCCGAGTTGAGTTTGATGAAGCGCAGGTATTTGTCGTAGAACTGGCCTAGGCTGACCCCCTTCCGGCCGAAGGTGAGGGTGCGGGAGATCTCGGGGCGCAGGCACTGGCGGCCACGACGCTGCTCGGGCCTCCGCATCCAGTCATCCCAGAAAGAGGCGGGCCAGCGAGGTTCTAGCTCCTCCCACAACTCCCGCAGGAGCATCCAGCCCAAGCCGGGGAAGAAGTCGGTGCGGTAGAGGAGGGCCGAGGCCGCCGGGTCCACCACGCCGTCCCGCCCGTTGTCGTTCCATGCCGACACGCACCACAGGTTGGGGTCCGAGCGGAGTAGAGGCAAGGTGGCGCTGAAGTACTCGAAAAAGTCTGGCGCCACCTGGAGGGGGAGAGACGAGTGGGATCAGTGGATCTGAATATACAGTGTTCCCTCGCTACTTTGCGTTTCAGTTTTTGGAAGAAAAAAAATACAAATTACATTGAAACAACATATTTTACAGTTTTTTTTTGTTATAACATCAATTTCACTTTCTCTACCCGTATTATATATGGTGTACTGTATACAGGGGGTAAAAAAAATAAATAAAATAAAAAATACAAAATAAAATATACAAAATTAAAAAAAAAAAATTTAACAAAAAATGTTCGAATTAAATTCAAGTTAAGCATTTTTGAAGGGGAATCCCTACTTCACGGAAATTCACTTATCGCGGGTGGTCCCGGTCCCCATTAACCGCGATAACCGAGGGAACACTGTAGTTGTCTGTATCAGTGGCAGATAAAGATTTGAATTTCTAAAATGTATATATGTTATTAAACGCTATAGGTCTGACAAAATACGGACAAATGGACTTAAGGACATTTTTTTCCTACATTCATCAGGACTCTGATAAAATACCCAACCCAACCCTACCCTACCCAAAATAATACTCCACCACATACCTCCAAATCATCTTCCACAATGATAACAGCCTTGTACTTGGCGAAAACCTGCTTAAGAGCCCACTTGTAATGTCTAGCGATCTTGTAGTAGCCTTGAAACTTCTTATGCTCGGGCGGCGCCACCACGTCGCCCAGGTCGGGCTGCGCCATGTAAGTCACATTATTCCCATACGAGCGGATCACCTCGGCCGTGGCGGCGTGGCCGCAGTCGTGGCTGACCACTATTGGGAAGCGCTCGGCCGAGGGTCGGTACGAGAGCAACTTGTCCAGGCAACGGCGAACCGTCACGCGGTCGCAGGCCATCACCAGGACGGGGACGACCCAATCCGGCGCCGTCAGGCCGGCCTTCTTCTTTGCCCGAGGACGCATGCTTCGGATGTGGGACAGGATTTTGTTCTGCGCTTCTAGCTCCGCCTCCAGCATCTCGGCCACTCGCATGACATGGAGCAGCGCTTCCTCGTCCTCGCTGGTCGCGTCTTTTTCCGGAACTTTGACCCGTAGAAACAGAACCAAAATGGCGTTCCAGGAGATGAACAGCAAGGCACAGCCCCCGATCCAAGAACCTCTGTGGCAGCGCATGGTTACGACGTAACGAGCCGGGCACCCGCACAAAAAAAATGGAGGCTGCAACCAGATAAAATAAAACATAAAAAAATAATAGGGTGCTAATAATTAGCTTTATAGCTAGCCATAGGGTATGGTAACTAATAACTTCAGCTGTCCAATACAGGCCAACTTACCTTCAACTTTCAATAAATCTTCACCAAATCTCGCGTCACCTGCAGGAAAAAAATAAATAAATATATAAACATATTTCCAAGTCTTCCCTACTTAAAAAGTAATAACAGATAGTAAACAAAACAGTGTTTGACAACATCTACATGAATTAAAAATATATTTTAACACGCCTATACAACGATAAAGTTGCGTCTACTATCTTTTTTATATATAATTCATAAATACCCAAATGTACATTATACAGAAACAAGAATAACACGTTCAACTATACATATGGATATTATAAAAAATATATATATCTTCTTGGGCGCGTTGTCGCCTGAGTGACGTCATTCCCACGCGCCTGTAGCAAGTTGTCTTAATAGCTACCCTGTTGCTCCCTTAAGTCAAACAAACTAAACATTTTGACACTATATCATCTTAAAAAGCTGATTTTGTTACATTTGCGCTAACATTTGGGGATGACACACAGAAGACAGATAATTTCGCGTGTACAAATGTGCACTTACCCGGAAAATGTCGTCTCTTCCTCTTTTATGGACCATTTTGTCGTCTCTGTCGCTTCTTCGCGGAGACGTCACGAAATGTCCCCGTACGACGTTAGCAATTGTTTTTAAACAGTGTAATATTTGAGCTTTGTACAAAAATAAAAGTTCGATCCTACTTCCTAAGTTCCTACTTCCTGCTTGGGAAGTAGTCCCAACGTTACACCTCCCGCCTTCCTCTTTAACGTCCGCCCTTGCGAAATACATCCGCTATAAAAAATAGTTCGGAAAAGTTGCACTCACCGACACTATCCCCAAAGAAACAAAAAAAAAACTAAATTAAATATAATTTAACTACTACAGTACTAAAACATTACAGTTAAATGACTAATAAACAATTATTTGAATGTATTAAAATGTATTTGGAAACACAACACTAGCTAAATAATAATTCTACATTGTCAAATTTAACAGGGAGTTATCCCACTATTGCACTAAAATCTTTATTTCTTACCTATTATGCAAAAGTTATCTTTATGTTCTTGTTGGAGTTACAGTACTAGCACAAGGACAATTTTCTGATCTTTATGATGTATTTTTTTTACAATAAAAATTCACTACTGCACATAGACCACTGTTGCACTAAACTTCTTTTTTTAACGAGTTTAACCAGCTTATTTCTTTTCTGATGAACCCAAATGACCTGGATCAAAATACTGGACCTCATATATAGGTTAAAGTGCAAACTACGATATGGTCCAAGTCTAAACTCCATATATTTGACTAAAATATGTCCGCAAAAAAGTTTCACAATGAGTTATTGCCATTTAAATCAATACTAAATGTACAAAACCCTTCAAAATGAGTCCAAAAATGGTGTTAGCCCACTTTAGTTCCATGAGGCACAATTGCACATTTTTTAAAGAGATTTAAGGCACTTTACTGCAAACATATAACCAGCATTTCGGTCAATGACAAAGATATTTCCTGTTTTTTTAGGGGGGTGTTAGGGGAAGTACCTGTTTTTTTAGAGTATTAGTTTCTCTGCATTCCCAGACGAAAAAGTGCTGACACAGCTTTTGGCTGAATAGATTGAAGTCCAAAAATGATGCAAAATATACGAACCAGTGTGGAAAACAGCATCGGCACCACCGGTGAACGTCGTGGACACAAGATAAGCAAAATGGCGTGTCTCATATTGACGTGGTTTACTGTCAAAATGCCACACGCACATGCAAAAGTCAATAAATAAGATGGGGTCACAGTGGGTTCGGGTCAAGGCCTTGGACCGTCAGTCGGGTCCGTTTTGGCGGAACTCGTGTCCGGAATCTTCTGTCTTGATCTGTCAGAAAAGAAGGGAAAAAATATTATACCATTATAGAAATGTCAAATAATAGTTTTTTTATGCATCTCTATTCAGTGATTCAGCAAATATTTTTGGTCTGAAAATATACATATTCAGTTATTAATTGTTCTATTTAACTTAAATTGGACATATTAAATTTTGCATATTGTTTTGTAATGTTTCTGTTATAATATTATTGGACTAATATTTTACTAGTTTGATTGAAATGCTTTAGTATTTGTGTGTTTTTTTTTGCTTAATCTTGTTATATAAAATATTTTTGATATCTACTCACTTCATATGACGTCACACAAATGATGGCTAACAAAAATAATGAATAGAAGAAGAAAAAAGAGGATCTATTTTTATCAGAAGTAGGGAACCTATGGCTCGGGAGCCACATGTGGCTCTTTTGATGGGTCCATACGGCTCTATGCTAACTTATTAGCTAAAATACTTAAATATCTAAAAAAAAAATGCATACTCATTGATTAGCAACTGCATAAGAATGTTGTCAAAATAGTTTGTTCCACTTTCAAAGTGGTGAAATTACAAAAAAGGCATCCATTTACATGTATTTTGACTTTTAAATTCGTAGTATGGCTCCCAAGAAATAACATTAGAAAATATGAATTGTTTCATGGCTCTCTTCGTCAAAAAGGTTCCCGACCCCTGATCTATATTTATAGTAGTTATTTCATCGTCGTTATTGTTAGGCGTCACCTTGCGATGGCGCCCTCTAGCGCAGGCACAGGGCAAGGCCAGCCTCCGTCGTACAATGTGGGTCAACAGAAGTTGAAGAGAGCGGCAGGTGCTCCTCACAGTAGCCCGTCTGGCCTCCACGAAAGATGGCGTCACTTCCCCGCACTCGCAAGCCACCCCCGAAACCCCACCAGGACTTTCGCACGTATTCCGAATAAAAACGTTGATTTGACACGGTCGAAACAACCGAGTAGCATTAACTCCACCGTCGGCACCCCCAGAAGGCCGCCCGGTAGTTTCGTCCAGTCCCCGGGATCCCGCTGCTCGAGTGTCCGCTTCCGGGTCGCCTTTCAGCGGCTCCCTCAGGCACCGCGGCCCGCTACTCGCCCGGAGCGGCGAGTCGTACCGAACGGCCAGTCCAAACAACGACAACAATATTTGTCCTCGAGCCGAAGTGGGGGTTCGCTTCCCGGGGGGGTTTCTGGTCCAGACGGTCCCACGACACCGGAGAACCGAAGTGAGGGCCGAGGCGGAGGGAGTCGAAGCCATGGCGGTCGTCGGCGTCCACTTGAGGGGGGCTGACTCGTTCAACCTCTCGCCCCCGACGGTGGTTATAGGGGAGGAGGTGGTCTGGGGGAGGAGGGGGTCTGGGGGTCTGACACTGACTGTCTGACTGACCTATTTGTCGGGAAGGCTGACGGGTGTCATTTTAATACGGAGGCTATAAATATAGAGTACAATAAATTCACAAGGAAGTCTATTTATATATTCATTCCCCAACAGTAATGGACTGGTATCAAACTCGAGGCTCGCGGGCCACATGTGGCCCACCGGATAATTTTTTATGACCCAAAAAAAAGTCAATTTTGTGTAAACTTTCTCAAATGATCAATATTGAGAAGTGCTGTTTTTTTGAAAAATATTAAATAAACTTTGAACAAGAGAATAAAAACAGAATATTTACATTTTGCCTATGATTAAAAATGTTGAAAAAAATGAAATAATTGTTTTGCCCTTTCATTAAAATAAAAAAAATGAACAAGAGAATGAAAAGTGAATATTTACGAAAAATGCAGGCCAAAAAATGGTGTAAAATTTCTCAAATGATCAAGATTGAGAACTGCATCATGTTTTTTTTAAAGATTAAATAAACTTTGGACAAGAGAATAAAAGCGGAATATTTACTTTTTCCCTCTTATAAAAAATGTAGAAAAAAAGAATTGTTGTGCCATTTCATCAAAAAGAATAAAAAAATCTTCTGTTATGAAAAATACAGCCAATTAAAAAAATGACATCATTTTATAACTATTTTTAATAGTTTTCATCCCCAACGCGGTGTGAAAAATACAGCCAATTACAAAATACATACAACATTTGTACTCCCTATTAAAACTACAAACATGGAGGTTAAAATTGTGAATCAAGGGGCGACTTATATGCGAAAAATTTTAAAACTCAACTATTTTAAGGCAATTTTAAGGGTGTGCCATATACAGAGAGGCGGCTAATATGCAAGAAATTACAGTACTTTCCTTTTGTTTGTGAAGTGAAGTAAAGAATCCGGAAAATGCGTCACTCCAGAAATCGTCCGACCGGTTTGGGCTGCCTACGAGGGAAACAAAACAAGTAGAGAGAAACTCCAAAAGAAGAACAACAAGCATGAATTGCAGAAAATTGGACGAGTTTTTACTGAAAAATACTTCACGGAATGGTTTTATACAACAAGATGGTGGCGTATATACACAAGCATAAAATAAACACTGTCATTGTTATTGTTTTTTTTTGTGGCTGTGACAAATAGATTTTAAACAACCCTTTAAATATTTAACTTCCTACAAATAGGGCTGCCAAAGTTAATTCACAGTAGAGGACATCTTTGTTTTTTATTTTGGGAGTTTTTTTCTTTCAAATATGTGCTTGTTTACTTGTGTTTTTGAACATTTTCAAAGTTAAAAGGAGTATGTCGGTTTTAGATTATTTTTAAAGAAGCATTTTAAAAAAAAAAACAGGAAATTTGCCCTAAAAAAAATTCAAAAATATTTTTGGAGAAAAAGGTGATTTTTTTTTTACATTTTTTTGTTTTCATTTTTAGGTAAAAAACTAAATATTTGTTTGCGTGTGAATATTTTTGAAGGCAAAATCTTCAATATTTTGCATTTTTTTCCCTTTACAATAAAAAAATTAATATTTTACAGATATTCATTAAAAAAAATCTGTAAATATAAAAAAAATGGTTGATTTAAATTTCTGGTCATTTTAAATGTGTATATGTAGAAAAAAATGACTTTTTGACAGCAATTGATTCCATTTATAAAGAATTAAACATCTCCCAGTAACACAAAAATAAAAACATATTATATATATTATAATCTACAAAAAATGGGCAGCCCCATTTGACACCAGTATTTAAAAAAAGGGCTATGTAAACTTTCCATCACTTCACAGTTGCAGTTTTTTCACATTTTTTTTGTTTTTGTTGTTTCTTTTCAATCATCAGAACAAGAAAAATATTTCAAAATGTCACTTTTCAATGTTGACCATTGACTATTTACAAAAGGAACTTTGTTTTTGTCCAAACAAGGACATGTACGCGTCCAATTTGTCCACGAAGGGGAAAAAATGTTGCCGTTCTCGTTAGACTTGATTTCTTTTTTAACAAAAAAAGTGTCCGCGTGAACCAATGGGCTGTCAGAGATGTTGAAAGGGGAGGGTTGGCAGCAATGGGAAAGTAAAAGGGTTAGCATATGCTAATTGTTTTTGTTTGAATATGTTTTTGTTTGTTTTGGGTATATTTTCAAAGTAAAAGGTGATTTTTTCATCGGGTTCTTTTCTGTTTTGTTTTTTTAACTGACAACAATTTTTGATAATGTACTGATGCAATATTTTGTATGATAATCTATTTTTTTAAAGGCTAGCATACGCTAAATCATTTGTTTGAATGTTTTCGTTTGTTTGGGGTAGATTTTCAAAGTAAAGGGTGATTATTTCATTGGGTTATTTTCAGTTTTGTTTTTTTTATAAACTGACAAAAAATTTATAATGTACTGATGTTATATTGTGTATGTTAATCTATTTTTTTGGACTACCATAGGCTAATTGTTTTGTTTGAATATGTTTCTATGTTTGTTTTGGGTAGATTTTCAAAGTAAAAGGTGATTATTTCATTGTCTTATTTTCAGTTTGTAGCTTATCCCAGCTGACTTCAGGCCCTAAATCAGTCAGCCAATCGCAGGGCACGACGACACAAACAACCAATCACTCATACCTAGGGGCAAGTTAGCATGTTAGCCAGCTAGCTTAGCATGCATTTTTTTGGAATGTAGGATGAAACCCAGAGTACCCGGAAATAAAAAAAAAAACATGGGCCTGGGTAGAACATGCAAACTCCACATAGGTGGACCAACCTGCATTTGAACCCAGAATCACAGAGTTGCAAGCCCCCCACGCTATCCACTTAACCAACGTGCTGCCTGCATGTCCATGTTTGTTTTTTTTATATATTTTTTCTGTTCATGCTGAATTTTAAGCACAAAAGGCCACTTTTGGGAAAAAATAGGCCTTACAAATAATTAGAAGCAGTTTTCCAAATGTCTGTTGTGTCACAATCCGGCGGGTAAAGTGTTTGGCGTCGTGCGGTTCCCTGGCGGGGGTCTCGGGGGGTTCGCACTGGGCACAATGACAAAAGCCAAGATTCCCACTAGTAGAAGAACCAGAGCAACAGTCACAACTGAGGCCACGCTGATGTAATAGCAACGATCCGAGCGACAAAAACGCCGAATACGCCCGTGTACCCTATTGGGCGGGCGTCCCACGTCCACAACAGCGGCGGGCTGACCACCATCCTCCACTTCACGGAGCCCCAACGTATCCCCCGCGGGTGCTTGGGTCTTTCTCGGCAAGGTCAAGGCGGCGGCGGCGGAAGAAGACGAAGCGGCGGTGGCGGCGTTTTCCGGTTTTTTAAGGAGGAGCTTCCCCTTACTGCGTTTAAATCGGACGGAACGGGCACGCCGCATTTCGGGGGGTAACCTACCGATGATGTCTTGGTTGTTATCAAGGCGGGGGAGGTCTTGGCCATGTGGGATGTCGGTTAGCTCGCGGCAAACGGGGCATGATAGCGTCTTTAGCTGCGGTGCGCTAACGTTGATACGTGCTAGGCATTCTAGGCAGAAAGTGTGTCCACATGCTAGTAGTTTAGGGGTCTTGAAGATGTTGTCATAGGAACAGAAGCAGATGGCGCACTCGGGGTCTTCGTTGTCGTCGTTGGGGGCGTCGGCTTGGGTTGGACGACGGTTGTCTTCGGCGCTCCTGCCGCGACGTTGGCGGTTATGACGTCGAGGTTGGGTGGGTTCGCTTTGGCGGCGAGGTTGTTCCGATTCGGTGCTACGGGATCGGGTGGGTCTGGAGGATTTGGGTGGGCGTCGGGTGTCAACGCGGGGTTTGACGTTTTGGGGTTTGATGTTTTGGGGTGGACGGGGCTCGCGGCTGCGGTTGCGACGGCTACGCCGTCTGTCGCGGTCGTCGCTCATGGTGGATGATCACGCTATCTGGGGACATGGGATTTGGAAAGGGTTGTTATGACAGTATTTTTGGTGGTTTTTTGTGGTTATTGGTGGTTTTGTTCAAAATGAAATGAAATTTTTCCAGTTATGAAGGATGCTCACGCTATCTGGGGACACGGAATTTGACAAGGGTTTGTTATAGCAGTATTTTTGGTTTTTTCTTTGTGGTTATTGGTGGTTTTGTTCAAAAAAGAAATGATTTTTTTTTAGTTAGGACGGGTGCTCACGCTATTTGGGCACACACAATTTGACAAGGGTTTGTTATAACAGTATTTTTGGTGTTTTCGTTGTGGTTATTGGTGGTTTTGTTCAAAATGAAATGAAAATTATCAAATTATGACAGGTGCTCACGCTATTTCGGGCACACAGGATTTGACAAAGATTTGTTATAACAGTATTTTTGGTCTTTTCTTTGTGGTTATTGGTGGTTTTGTTCAAAATGGAATAAAAATCATCAAATTATGATGGGTGCTCACGCTATCTGGGCACACGGGATTTGACAAGGGTTTGTTATAACAGTATTTTTGGTCTTTTTGGTTTTTGTAATCCCATTTTACAAATTGCATGAATAATTTGAATAAAATAGAAATGTAAAAATTACACAAGATCCGACCACAAAAAATATTCTTAGAAAAAAATAGAAAATATTTAAAAGAGGGGACAAAAATCTGTTAAACAAAGGGGGGGCAGACATTTTTGGTTTGTATGACAGTATTTTTGGTCTTTTCCTCATAGCGATAGGTGGTTTTGTTCAAAATTAAATCAAAATCATCCAATTATGATTGACACAGACGATGACATTTCAAAAATTTAGTTACGTTGATTAGTGATGTTACACAATTTGGCAAGAGGGAGAGCATGTGACAGCAATTTTTTAATTAAATTCACATTTTTGGATTTTCTATCGAATGTTTGTCCCCCCTTTTTAAATGAAATGGTCAAAAAAAGCTGATTTGGTCATTTTGAGTTCATCTAAACCGAAAACAAAAATATCTGTCCGTCATATTTGCAATTCTGATTCAGTTTAGAACATGATTTTAATCTTAGCTCATTTACAATAAAAGGCATTTAATTTATATTTCAAAACACTTAAAAAAAATCTCAAAATATTTTTTGGCAGAAAAATGTGTTTTTTAATTTTTTTGTTTTCATTTTTAAGTTAAAAAAATTGTTTGGGTGTGAATATGTGTGAGGGCAATTGATTATTTTTATAACAAATTGAAACGTGATATTTGACTAATATCCATTAAAAACTACAAAAACACAGTAAATATTCCCCTCAAAAAATATTCTTAGGGGAATATTTAGTTGTTGTTTTTTTATTTAAGAAAAAAGTATATTTAAAGAAAACAAAAGGAGTAGTAATGTAAATATCTGATATATTAAGGCAATAAATATCCCCCCAAAAATATTTTTTAGGTGAATATTTATTGTTTCTTTTTCTATTTAAGAAAAAATGTTATAAAAGAAAACTTTTTTAATGAAACGGCCCAAAAAAGATGATTTGGACATTTTCAGGTCATCTAAACCAACAACCGAAAACAAAAATATCTATCCATCATATTTACAATTGAAGTTAAAACCCTGATTTTAATCTTATCTGATTGGTTGCCATTGACAACAGCAGACGTCCAATCCGATTGGACATCTACCACTATACAAAAAACAAGCTAACAAAACCAACTCTACCCAAAAACAACAGAAGATCATTTTGTTTTAGGACATAATGATATCAAATTGAGTAAAAAGCAGCAAAAATAAAATAAAAATAAAGAAATAGTTAAGTAGTTGAAATGTAAATAAAGTTACCTGTAGAGTTGGCGTGTCATTACGCAGCCCAGAAAATGGCGAAAAGAGCCGCATGGGTTGTTTGGTCGCTGCCGTTTCTTGTTTTGTCATCGCGACTCAGGCACGCGGCGCTGCCTATTCATTCACCCCCCGCGCGCCTGTCAGCCGCCTCCGGTTCGACCGGTTCGACCCGCCCGGGGGTGCCGTGTGTACATTTCTGCAAGAGGAAGATGACAGTGACTTTTCAGAATGAGTGAAAATATGCATTGCTAATGACTTGATTTAATTTTATTAAATATGTAGTCCTATTTTTTAAAAATGTTTTTAATGTGCATATTCAGGTTTTTTTATTGAATTTTTTTTCTTTGAGTTTCATTTTGGTGAATTTTTTGTTTTTATTTTTTTATATTTTAAAAGATTTGAACTTTTATGCATCTATGCCTCTTTATTTTTTTACATACTGCTTTTTAAAAAAATATAACTATTGACGTCTCATTTTTATTGCAATTTTATTGTATACGTTGGAATTTATGCTATTTTATGATTTTTTTTAATTCTATTTTTTATCTATTATTCATTCTCGTTAATTATTTTTTGTACATATATTTAGCTATTTTTTTAGATTGCGTTCCATTTATTTTCCCCTTCATGAAAGGGTATCCATAAATTTCAACCAAATATATATATAAATATATATACACTGAATTAACTTATGTTTTGTTGAATATATTCTTTTAAAATGAATATGTAAATAATGAGGTCAAAGGTCAGAGGACAGAAAACGACATTCACAATAACTGGGAATTCACGCCATTGAGCCATAATAAAAAAACTCCAGTCATACCTCTAATTATGAATACCTTTTTGCTTTTAATTGTCCTGATATTTTTTTGTATTCATCATTTGAAGTTGTTTAGATGTCACTTAATGTCCTATATGTTCTGTGTCCTTTAATACGTCACTTAATACGTCCTATGTCCTTTAATATGTCACTTAATACGTCCAATGTCACTTAATATGTCTTATGTCCTTTAATGTCACTAAATATGTCCTATTACATGTCACTTGATATGTCCTATGTCCTTTAATATGTCACCTAATATGTCCTATGTTCTTTAATGTGTCCCTTAATATGTCCTATGCCCTTTAATATGTCCTATGTCCTTTAATATGTCACTTAACATGTCCTATGTCCATTAATATGTAACTTAGTGTCCATTGTCCTTTAAAATGTCACTTAATATGTCCATTGTCCTTTAATATGTCCTATGTCCTTTAATATGTCACATAATATGTTCTGTCCTTTAATATGTCACCAAATATGTCCTATGTCCTTTAATATGTCCCTTAACATGTCCTATGTACCTTAATATGTCACTTAATATGTCCTATGTCCTTTAATATATCACTTAAAATGTCCTATGTCCATTACTATGTCAGTTAATATGTCCTATGTCCTTTAATATGTCATTTCTTATGCCCTATGTCCTTTAATATGTCACTTAATGTCCTATTAAATCCCATTTGTTTAATACACCCCCTCCCCGGCCAATAAAAATGGAATCCATTCATTATCTCTACCACTAATCCTCACCAGGTTCACTTTCTTGGCTTCCATTGCAAAATGTGGCAGCCATTTTTTTGCCGAGGACGTAAACAAGGAAGTAGCGGAATGGGGAGAGGTAATACAAACAGCAGTAAAAATTTATTGCTCTTCAGCAATCAAGACAAATGTGTACTCAGTTCAAGTAAGTGAGCGTCACTACTGAGCCAATTGCGTTAATCGTTAACCAGTCCTGCTTTTGTCTGGAATGTCTTTTAGTCACATGATTGGCCGAATGGGCGGGCATTGTTTGTGTTGTTTTCAGCCAAGCTCCTCCTTGGCTTTGCCTAGTTTGCGGGGCATCTTCTTGGTGTTACTGTCTTCCACCTCTTTGCTCTTGTAGTAGTGAGGGGCAACTTCCAGAAGCCAACCACTCTCGATCTCCACCACCTGAGGAGGTCAAAGGTCAGCCAAAAGCAGAGAAAATTCTACCTTTTACCATATTTTCTCGCATTGTAGCCGTTTTCACGTATAATGATCCTTTTAAATGGTTGAATTTTACAATTTCTCGCATATAAGCCGCCCCCTGATTGACAATTTTCACCTCCATATTCATGGTTTTAATAGGGAGGACAAATGTGTTACTTTGAAGGGAAAATATTGAGAAAGATTATCGGACATTTTATGGAAGATACATTTTCTTTACTACATTTATTGATTAATTTTGCGTACCGTTTATCCCAAAGGTGTTGGTTCGTGGGCCGCTTTAAAGCCAACTTGATTTTATGTGGGCCGGACCATTTTAGATATAATATTTAGGTTGTTTTTTTTAAATAAATGGATTAAAAGCCCTGAATATTCAGTATTTTATAGATCTAAAACAATGTTTATTTTAGATTTTTATATATATTTTTCGATTTTTTTTAAAATAAATTTTTAGATTTTACAAAATGATTTTTGAACTAAAAACACAGACAAAATGGATTAAAAAATGACAATTATTAATTTAAAAGGGGGAAAAAATCAGGAAATTTAATATACATCTATAGTCTTCATTTTAATTTGAGTGTTAGCCAGTTAGCCTAGCAAGCATGTTTTTGTCATGTGGGAGGAAACAAAATCCACCCGGGATTGAACCCATCATCTCAGAAGTGCGAGGCGAATGTGCAAACCACTTCTCCACCGTGCTGCCTAAACATGTTTTTAATTATTATTATTATTTTTTAGATTAGATAACTTTATTCATCCTGTGACATGTATCGTCACCCATTAGTCAACGAGATGTACAATTTATGTTGATAAAAAGTTTTTTTGTGTCATACCTGTCTCATGAACTCCTTGGTGGTCATGACCAACTCGTGATAGATGAGCCATCGGGGCTGCTCCTCAAAAAGCGAGCTGCTGGGGTGGGTGTAGACCGTCTGCTGGTGCTTGACCGTCCTGTAGCCTCCTTTGCTCAGCCTCGCCGTGTGGTAGAAGTAGCCCGCCGTCACCGCCTGCCAAACGCTGGTCTTTTAGGACTTATTTTGTTCAAATCGGGCAGTTTCCGGTGGGTACCTTTCGGATGGGCATGGCGTCCCCCTGCGAGCTGACCATCTCCACCTCGATGCGCTCCATCAGGCCTTCCAGCTGGTCGCGCACGTCCCGTGCTCGCCGCATGGAGCGGAACTGGATGAAGTTTTCGTAGCACCACTGCGTGGAGTAGCCGCTCTCCACCCACTATTGACAGATTGTGAAAATGATGCAAAATATCATGTCAACAGTAAATGATAAATCCCTAAAACCTATGTCAATACTTTGTTTAGAATATTACGTGATGATTTTTTTTCTGTGTCCTTAGATTAGATTATATAATTGTATTCATCCTGTATTCGGGAAATTTCATTCTCACAGTAGCAAGAGGGTGAGAATACAGACACAGAAAAATACATTTTAGATGTAAATAGATAGGCGAAAAAATAAGTTATCACAAATATAATTATATCTATATCTATATATACACATACATTAATAAATATATAAATTAATTAAATAATAAATACGCTCATTAAATAATAAAGAATACATAAATTTATAACTTAATTACTAAATAAATACAAAATAAATAAATGGATAGAATAATAAATAAATATATCAATTAATTAATAAACAAATACAAATATATATAACTTAACTACTAAATAAAAACAAAATAAATAAATTAATAAACAAACACATACATATATAACTTAATTACTAAATAAACAAAAACATTAATACAGAAATATATAAATAAACAAAATAAATAAGAGTGTTGCTGAAATTTAGATTTACATATATATAAATATACATACACCTAGATGTACATGTATACATATGGTTAGTCTTAACATTCAGCCATTTGTTTTGTTAAAAAAAACAGAGAAGTAACCCCTAATCGCGGACATGTCGGATCTGGTGCCACCTATACTGATACTGAGCATCGGGTAGGAACGTCACTTATCCTCACCTGAGTGTAGACATTGAGAAGCACCAGATGATCTCCACCCGGGACCACAAAGTTCATCCTGGCGTTGTCGGCATGCACCGCCTTGTCCTTAGGCCGGTAGAAGATGGAGTTGTTGACAGACAGCATGGCGGCAATGGACAGAACCTCCTCGGAACACTTGTACCTTTGAAGCGTTTTTTTCGGCGTGAGCGGGGAGGACAAAAAAAAGTCAAGGATTGAAAAGTGAATGACTCACTGCTCGGAAGCCAGGATCATCTTGCTCAGCATGGGGTCCACCGGCAACTCGGCCATCCTGCGACCAAGCTGAAATGACAAAAACAGACACACGTTATTAGCTTCAATCAACCAATCACCGAGGACTATGAGTAATCTTACCGTGGTGAGTTCTCCCAGGTGATTGAGCGCTCCAAGCGCGTAGAGCTGCTCCAGGGCCATCAGGAGCGTCTCATGTGGCGGTGGATCCATGAAGTCAAAGTGGAGGAGGTCGTTGATACCTAGCAAGTACACAGAGAGATACATTTTGTGCCCTAAAACATCAATTACTGTATTTTCATGAATATAAGGCACACCGCATTATAAGGCACACCCTCAATGAATGACATTTTTTCCATATATAAGGCGCACTGTATTATAAGGCGCACTGTCTATTTTGGAGAAAATGTAAGACTTTTAAGTGCGCCTTATAGTGGTGAAAATACGGTAATTGCTATTGACTTCCAGGTATGAAGCACTCACTACTTTACAGTTACCTCTTGGGCCAGCCATTGTTGATGTTTTGAATTTTTTGTATCAAATCTCGCAGTGGGGGGGGAGCTATATGATGGACGATTTTGTAAACTAAGATGGCATCTGCATATTTAACAGTATTGTTTCAGTTCAGGCGTTTGTGTTTTTTTTAATATCCGACAGTGGTGGTTTTTCGTTTTTGGTTTTCTGTTTTTTTCCATATACAAGGCGCACTGTCTATTTTGGAAAAAAATTATTAAGACTTTTAAGTGTGCCTTATAGTCGTGAAAGTACGGTACATGCAAACGAGTGCCTTATGATTTTTTTTGTAATTTCACCACTTTTCAAGTGGAAAAAAAATGATTTTTTAAAAAAATATTCTTAAATACTATTGCTATTCAATAAGAGGATGCATTCCAGAAGAATCTAATACAAAAAAATGAACAATAAATCAGTTCTAGATGTAATATCATAGTTCTGTCATCATACTTTAGCTCACAGGTTAGCAAAGAGCCATATGCACTCATCAAAACAGCCACATGTAGCTCCCGAGCCATAAGTTCCCTACCCCTGGATTACTGTATGGTCTGTCCCAACACTTAGACCCCGCCTACCTAAACTCTTGAGTAGAAGAACTACATTTCCCAGGTTTGTCCTCTGAATCTCAGGCACGGTCATCTCCTCCATCTCATGTTTGAAGGCCCACGCCGTGTACAACCTGAAGCATTTCCCGGCAGCCACTCTACCGGCACGTCCCGCTCTCTGATTGGCCGACGCCTGGGAACAACGAGAGCATCACTTGGGTGTCTAAATCCAAAAGTGGGAGGCGGCTTTGGTGCTTACCCGTGAGCAAGGCATGACGATTAGAGACTCCATGCCAGTACGGGCGACGTAATTCTTTTGTTTGCAGAAACCCGGGTCGATGACGTAGATGATGCCGTCGATGGTTAGCGAGGTTTCCGCGATGTTGGTGGCGACCACCACTTTGCGGGCGCCGGGTGGCGTGGGGCTGAAGATCTTGGCCTGCATGTCTGAGGGTAGGTTGGCGTAGATGGGAAGGACTAGGAGTTCGGCGATTTTGGAGCCGAGGCGTCGACATCGGTCCTGGAGTTGCTCGCAGCATGTTTCGATGTCTTCCTGTGAGGAGCAGCAATAACAGGTTGAATCAAGTTTTTTTCTTGGTTTATTTTTGTTTTTTATGAGTTTTAAAAAATAAAAGTGAAAGGGAAGTTTTATGCGGAAGAAATGATAAAAATATTATGAATAAGTTCCATTGGTGCAATACAGAAGTGAGATGAAATAGATTATTTATTCATGTTAATATAGATTTTAAGATGAGGTAGTGTCTTTATTTATTAGTTATTTTATTTTGAAATACTATTTCAATTTCAGGTAATCTCTTTATTTATTAGTTATTTTGAAAGATTCCAATTTGAGGTCATCACTTTATTTAGTAGCTATTTTATTTTGAAAGATTTCAATTTGAGGTCATCTCTTTATTCATTAGTTATTTTATTTTGAAAGATAGTAGTTGTTTTATTTTGAAATATTTCAATTGCAGGTCATCTCTTGATTTATTAGTTATTTTATTTCAAAATATTTCAATTTCAGGTCATCTCTTGATTTATTAGTTATTTTATTTCAAAATATTTCAATTTCAGGTCATCTCTTTATTTTGTAGTTCTTTTATTTTGAAAGATTTTAATTTTAGGTCATCGCTTAATTTTTTAGTTCTTTTATTTTGAAGAATTTCAATTTCAGGTCATCTCTTTATTTATTAGTTATTTTATTCAGAAGGTCATCTCTTTATTTTGTAGTTATTTTATTTAGAAGGTCATCTCTTTATTTTTTAGTTATTTTATTTTGAAATATTTCAATTTTAGATCCTCTCTTTCTCTATTAGTTATTTTATTATTCATGGACTTTTTTTAAATCAATCAAATGGAAATCAATTTTAAGATTAAAAAAAATGCAATAGATAAACATTCCATTGTATTCTCATTAAAGCCATTTTTTGGCAGCATACCTGTCCAGTTAGAAAGACCAAAATATCACCAGTAGGCTGCGTGACGTGGATCTGCAACACTGACACCACACACGCTTCCATGTAGTCGGCCTCCGGAGCCTAGCAGATACCAAAAATCAACTTTAACTCCTTTAATTCCTAAATAACACAAATGTATAAATTTGGCAGACTCACTTTAGTGTAAAAGATGTCCACGGGGTACCTCCTTCCCGGAATCCGAAAGACGGGGGCGTCGTCAAAGAAAGTGGAGAACCTAGCCGTGTCCAAAGTGGCGCTGGCCACCAGGACCTTCAAGTCGGGTCGGAACCTGGCGATGTCCTTGATTAAGCCGAACAGGATGTCCGTGTGAAGTGTCCGTTCGTGCGCCTCGTCGATCATGATCACGCTAATGCCAGAAAAAACATGAAATGTCTTGTTTTCAATCATACTGATAATGCTTACCGTATTTACACGACTATAAGGCAAAAATAAAAGTCTTAAATTTTCTCCAAAATAGACAGGGTGCCTTATAATCCAGTGCACCTTATATATGGACCAATACTAAAATTGTTATCACGATAAAAATTTAAAAAAATCAATGGATAGGGTACACCAGGGGTAGGGAACTTATGGCTCGGGAGCCACATGTGGCTCTTATGATGGGTGCATATGGCTCTAAGCTAAAATATGGAAACCAGTGGTAAGAGAGCTGAGTACCGAACGCACCAATAGGAACGTCACGTCAGGACTGTGGCATTGATTTTTTTCCATTAGTCTTCTGCATTCATTTTCTTATTGATACTCATTGAACTGACTGGTATTCATTGATTAGCTAAAGCGTAACAATGTTGTCAAATGAATTCAGAGACTTTTTGTACTTTGAAAGTAATAAAATGACTGCAATTTTTCATGTATTTTGACTTTTAAATTGTGAGTATGCCTTGTAAGGAATATCATTCGAAAATAGGAATTGTTTGTGGCTCTTTTCGTCAAAAAGGTTCCAGACCTTTCTAGCTACTAGCTTCTACCTACTAGCACCTAGCTACTAGCTTCTAGCTACTAGCTTCTAGCTACTAGCTTCTAGCTACTAGCTTCTAGCTACTAGCTTCTAGCTACTAGCTTCTAGCTACTAGCTACTAGCTTCTAGCTACTAGCTTCTAGCTACTAGCTTCTAGCTACTAGCTTCTAGCTACTAGCTTCTAGCTACTAGCTTCTAGCTTCTAGCTACTAGCTTCTAGCTTCTAGCTACTAGCAACTAGCTACTAGCTTCTAGCTCTAGCTTCTAGCTACTAGCTGGCTACTATTTGCAAATGGATTGTGGCCTGGCGTTCGGCATCAACACAGCTTTACGAAGCATGGACGCTAGCTACTAACTAGCTACTATTTGCGAATGGTTTGTAAAGTGTTTTTAGCATGTATGTTTCAGCTGGTCTATGTTTTGCCATGCCTGGCTGGCTGCGTCTATAAAAACGGTGCGTCCTTTGTGTGTGTAAAACAATGACATAGCACTGGCTATTGACACTGTGGCTAAAAATACAATGCGCCGTATAGTCGTGAAAATACCTGTAGCTGGCGAGATCGGGCTCGGTCAGGAACTCTCGCAGTAGCATGCCGTCCGTCATGTACTTGACCGCCGTTCTTTCGGAAGTGCAGTCCTCAAAGCGGATG
Organism: Stigmatopora nigra; assembly: GCF_051989575.1. Classification (NCBI taxonomy): domain Eukaryota; kingdom Metazoa; phylum Chordata; class Actinopteri; order Syngnathiformes; family Syngnathidae; genus Stigmatopora; species Stigmatopora nigra. Next base: position 13,988,392 of record NC_135514.1, on the reverse strand, counting down.
CTGTAGCCCACCTGGACCACGTGGAAAAAATGGAATGAAGTTAGGCCCGAAATTCAAATTTGTTCCAGTTTTTGTTTATCTTTGCTTCACCTCGTTACCAAGCTTGACAGCCATTTCCTCCGCCACCCGGGCCGCCACTGACATGGCGGCCACTCTGCGAGGTTGTGTGCATCCTATTTTCATCCCTCCTTTGGTAAAACCCTGAGAAAAGGATAGGCAAGGGTTAAAACAAGGGTCTCAAACTCGATTTCATGTGTGCCGGACCATTTTAGATATAATATTTAGATTTTTTTTATATAAATAGATTAAATGAACTGGATTAAAATCCCTGAATATTCCATTTTTTATATATCTAAAACAATGTTTAATTTAGCTATTTTTTAATATATTTTTAGATTTTACAAAAATGATTTTTGAGCTAAAAACACAGAAAAAATTTGATTAAAACATGAAAATTATTGATTTAAAAGGAGGAAAATCAGGAAATTTAATATACATCTATACTCCATTTTAATTTGATCCTAAAACAGAAAATCAGCACTCATGATTTACTTTCCAGGGCCACACAAAATGATGCGACGGGCCAGATTTGGCCCCCGGGCCGCCACTTTGACACCAGGTCTAAATTATAACTACAATTTATTTAATATTGGTTTAAAAGGGGGAAAATCAGGAAATTATGGTTGGCCACTGATTCAAGCCCGAGGTCATTTGGGATATGCTCCAGCACCCCTGCGAGCCTAGTGAGGATAAAGCTGTTCCGAAAATGAATGAATGAATGAACATTAGACAGGAAAAATGCCCCTAAGCCAAAGAAAAATTGAACCAAGAAGGTATGATACTCCTTTGTATTCGAGAAATACCCCCAAAAAATTTAAAGTGTTTACTTGGTGGTCAAAATCTGCTATGATGACGAAATAATGCAATACTCACATCCTCCACTAGGTATTGTGGAATCTGCGTGGTCTTCCCCGAGCCGGTTTCTCCCTCGATGACGAGTACTTGGTGTTCATGGATGGCGGCAAGGAGGTCTTCCCGGAAGGGGAAGATGGGCAGGCTTCGCCGGACCTCCTGAATGGACTGCCTCTTCAACTCCGACTGGGACACCGCCGGAGTGTCGTCCTGAAATGGGGATTGGCTCACTTTCACCTGAGGGGGCGTGTCCTCCTAAAGTAAAGGTCGTCCAAATGTATTACCTGCTCGATCAACGTCCCCTTCATGGTGATGGCCGTGCTGACAAATTCGATCATCTCGTCCTCCTCCAGGATCAGCTGATATTTCTCCTGTTCTCGCTTCATGCCCTGTTCTCGCTCTTTCTTGGCGCCGAAGTTGAGCGCCGCCGTCTTGAGTCGCTCTTCCTCCCAGCGGCCTTGCTCGCCGCCCAGTTCCATGGGGGGCTCCTCCTCCAGCTCCAGGTCTTTCTGAGGCACCTCCTGGATAAGGCAAGACAAGGGTGTGGGCTACATGGTGCTCGGATGTTTGGTCGCCAGACGTTTGGTCGCCGGACGTTTGGTCGCCAGACGTTTGGTCGCCAGTCTTTTGGTCGCCGGTCAAATGGTGACAGAGAGTTTATTCAGGAAACCAGCTCTCAAAATTATATTCATGAGAGAGAGTTTAATATCTAAGTACTGTTTCATATCTAAGTACTGTTTAATATACAAGTACTGTTTCATATCCAAGTACCGTTTAATATCTAAGTACCATTTAATATCTAAGTACTGTTGAATATCTAAGTACTGTTGAATATCTAAGTACTGTTGAATATCTAAGTACTGTTTAATATCTAAGTACTGTTTAATATCTAAGTACTGTTTAATATCTAAGTACTGTTTAATATCTAAGTGCTGTTTAATATCTAAGTACTGTTGAAACCAGCTCTCAAAATTATATTCATGAGAGAGTTTAATATCTAAATATCTACTGTTTTCAACAGTACTTAGATATTAAACAATACTTAGATATTAAACTTTCTCATGACAACAGTAGATATTTTAATATTAAATTCTCTCTCATGAATACAATTTTAAGAGCTGGTTTCAACAGTACTTAGATATTCAACAGTACTTAGATATGAAACAGTACTTACATATTAAACACTACTTAGATATTAAACAGTACTTAGATATTAAAAAGTACTTAGATATTAAACTCTCTCTCTTAGATATCAAACAGTCTCATGAATATAATTTGAGAGCTGGTTTCAACAGTAAACTCCTTGTCACCATTTGACCGGCAACCAAACCTCCAACCACGCTTTGTTTGACTCCCAGTGTCTCCCTACAGTGTGTGTCACCAACCTTCCTCCTGATCTCCTCCGGCATGTAGTATCGGTTCTTGCGCTCCTCATGCTCCTTAGCCCCGGCCTTCTTGTAGTCCTTGGCCAAGTCTCGCAACGTACGCTTGTAGTCCAGCTCCCTCTTTTCGTGCTCGGTCACGTCATCCGAGGCAAAAAGATACTCCTCATCAACAATCTCCGCCTCCAAGTCCTCCAATTTCTCCTCCTCTCGCTTTTTCAGATACTCGCGGCGGGACTGTTTCCTCAACTCGGGCAGCTGTTGGAAAGAAGCCCCGCCCCGTTTAGACTCAAGAACTTTTTCCTTTGCTTGGACCATGGAACCCACCATGTTTTTCTTGTCGTCTTCGGCCAATTTGAGCCGTTTTTGCGCCTCCTCGTAAGCCTAAAAGTCGTCAAGAAAACGTTAAAGTCACATAAAGTTGTTGTTTTCGGGGTGCCGTGAAACGTCACCTTTTTATCGGTCCTTTCGCCGATATTTCGCGTCTTTTCTTTGTCCCTTTGCTTAATTCGCTCGGCAAAGGCATCTCGTTGTTCGATATCTTGCAGTCGCTCTCGCTCTTCTTTTTCCCACTCCTCTTCTTCTTCTTCGTTTTTCTTGACAGCCGCAGTGTCGGATTGGCTCGACCTGGCCCGGCTGTCAAAAGCAAAATGCACAATAAGAGCGGGCGAAGTCAGCACAAGATAGGATACATATAAAAAAGTGCATCCGTTAACAGTGCATATGAAACATAAACAGAAAAAAGGACTAAAGTATTAAAGATCATTTTTCTTGGGACTACTACTTTTTTATTGCCGTTCTTTATGACCTCCTAGCATTCTATTAGATTAGAATAGGACTAGATTATATTAAACTTATCCTATACACAATATTAACGTCAACTCGATTACATGTGGGCTGGACCATTTTACATATAATATTTAGATTTTTTTTATATAAATGGATTCAAATACCTGGATTAAAAGCCCTGAATATTCCGTTTTTTATAGATCTAAAACAATGTTTATTTTAGCTGTTTAAAATATATTTTTAGATTTTACAATATGATTTTTGAATTAAAAACACAAAAAAGATGATTAAAAAATGACAATTATTGTTTTAAAAAGGAGAAAAATCAGGAAATTTAATAAACATCTATACTCGTTACCTCACTGGCACTTCTTCCTCACTAGACGAATCGCTGTCTTTCTTCCGACGGATATTCTTCCTCTTGCTCCCTTTGTCCTTGTCTTTGCTCTTCTTTTTACTCCCCCGCTGTTTCTCGGCCACGACGTCCTCGGCACTGTCGCTGTCGTCCAGTAAAGTGTACGTCCGGTTCTTTCTGTCCATTTCAATGGCCTGACGTTCCATTACTCGGGAGGCTTTCTCCACGACTTGCTTGCGAGGAATCTGAAAATAATACTGTATCTGTTAGTGTGACATGCTAAAGCATAGATAGCTATAGATATATGGATGTATAGATGTATATACGTATAGAGGTATAGAGGTATAGATGTAATTGATGTATAGATGTATGGAAGTATGGATGTATAGATGTAATTGATGTCATTGATGTAATTGATGTTTAAATGTAATTGATGTTTAGATGTAATTGATGTCATTGATGTAATTGATGTATAGAAGTATAGATGATGTATAGATGTATACATGATGTGTAGATGTATAGATATGTTTGTGTATGTACATGCACAAGTACATGAATAGGAATATGAATATGTATATGAATTGGAGTATGAGTATGTATACGTGTATATATATATATATATATATATATATATATGTATATATATATATATATATATATATATATATATATATATATATATATATATATATATATATATATATATATATATATATATATATATATATATATATATATATATATATATATATATATATATATATATATATATATATATATATATATATATATATATATATATATATATATATATATATATATATATATATATATATATATATATATATATATATATATATATATATATATAAATATATTTATATGGTTGTAATTGTGTATTATGGGTTTTTTTGTTGATGATGATTACAGTAAAAGTTGGATTGAAGACAACAACTAATCACTGTTGTGATTATTTCTCCCTGTGTTTCAAGTATGAAAATGCAGGGTGCAATATTAGCATAAGATAGCATTTGTCTTCTCCTGATTCATGACCCCGTCTCTGACTGGTCAACATTTTTAAAACTTTTTCACACACACCTTCTCAAAGAGCTCATGGGCAAAGGCGGTGACGCTCTGGTCAATGTCGATAGTACCCGTCTGCTGGAGCCGGGCTACAAAATCTTGGGAACTGCTCGCCTTACGGGCGGTACCGATCATGAACTGGGCTACGTATCGATCACTTAGACCCAGGATGTCATGTAGACGGTCATTGACCCACTGCTCCAGATTGGCCATGGTGCTTGGTGTCTATTCTGTCAAAAAGGAGTCAAAACAACACAATAAGGTACAAAACAAGTCATGAAAAATGCCCTTCCATTTTGCTTTCCATTAATAATATCTTTACTTATTTTAATACAGTTATGATGACTAAATAGTTGAGAAAAGTCCTAGTGGGCCTACATATTGTTACACGCAAATTGTTTTGACAAACCACAACTTTATTTGCAACAAGCCCATTACTCATTACTGCAGATCACAATAATATTAATATTATATTATAAGAAGCAGAATAACGACAATAAATCTCCACTTACGGCTTCTGGCGACCTTGTTTATGTTGCAAAGTAGGAGACGAACAGCGAACTCACTGTTAGATATTAGAGAAGTAAATCCATACGTACCGGCACTTCAAGCAGTGGCTAATCAAGAACGTTGTATTCTTTTTCGTGTGAACAAATATGCATTTTTAGAAAGCAAGTAGCTATGAACATGAAAAATTAAAGCTAATGTGGGAAGCTAATGTCGTAACACGCATGTCCCGGGAAGATATTCAAGTAGTAGAAGAAGAAAACTGGGGAACAACGGTGGGAGAGTGTGACTGACCTCACATGGACGTAAGTGAAATTACAATAAAATAATGATAATAATCAAATGTTTTCACGATTTCCTGAACGTGTAGTCATATATTGGTAATACAGTATTGTCATAAGTTATTTTTAACAGGAACAGTGAACAGTGTTGGCATGAAATCATAATTAAAAATATTGTGACGCCTTAATTACAATTTTAAAAACACTAAATATTTTTCCTCATCTATTGGGCGCTTCAAAGTTAGCTATAAAGGTAACCCTGTTACTGACATATTGTCAATGTTAATAAAAATTATAATGCTGTCCTCTTTTCGAAGACGAGTTTGAAAAAGGCGGCAAAAATGCTATTATGACGTCACGTCCGATGTTTAATGTCGTATTATTGCTAGTGTTAATATGTTAAAGTAAACAATGTAACCATGAATAACACTTTTAATCTTGCTTCCACGTTATATAAAGTCAAAAATCAACATCTAGATGAAGTTAAACATATGCTAAAGATTTCTATTTGTCACTCCACCCTTTTTGATTGAACAAGCCGCAACAGGTAGGCATTGTGACGTCATCAAAAGATGACACCCACCACCTCTGAGCGGCGCATTGAGTCGACCCGAACTGACTCGGCTGCTTTGCTGCTCTCAAAGCAGAGGTCGAGATTACTTTTATTGACGCTCCTTTTCGGTTAATAAGTCAACTCGGAGTGAAGAGTCCTTCGTCCAAGAGGAGTGGACGTTATCTATTAAAAGGTAAAATGTTGTGCTTGAGCACTTGCTGCCTTGTTAAGGTAAGACGTGGCTGTAGTTTTTCGGAAACGGTGCTTTCAAGTACCCTCGGAAGAAGCTAATGAGAGACGCCTGACAGCTGATTTCCGTCAAAGTTTATGTTTTGTGACCGTCTGAGTCGCTTTAAATGTGGCGTATGTAAGATAAAACATCGAAATAAAGTGCATTTCTTTGTGTTAGGAGCGAGAAGTTAGTGTTTGAGTGACGACGTTTCCGTAGCATAGATTTTAGGTTGGACATTTTACTTGACGGAGACTTTTAGGACCGTCCGCTTGGACAAAGGTCGACGTGTCATGTCGCCGAGGTGCTTATGTACACTTAGTGAGACTTTTAGACTGGTGAATCTTCGAGAAAAATGTATTGTCTCGTTCGTGTTTGGTTAAAAAAAATGATGACATGAACGATAATGAATGAGAACATCTGTCGACGTTGTCATTTCCGCTCTTATTTTGACATTCCTTTGGGTACTTCCGGCCCATGCACTCGTATTCAGTTATATAGGCCGGCTTGATCAAAGTGAACTGATTTAAGGTTATTATCGTCGTATAATGACCAAATTTAGTAAATTAACTCATGAAATAATTTGTGGTCACTCCACTAACTCTAATGGGTGAGTTCTGTGATTCCATTGCGTTAAATCTGTAAGTTGCTGTCACTAACTTGTCAATCAATCAAATTTTGTCACAATTTTACCTTTTTATGGACTTGCAGGATGTCGTCCCGAGGTCCAAACGACCTGTGTATGATATGCGGAGGCCTTCTTAAGGGCAACCAAAGGCGTTGGCTTTTTGGGGGTCACCACAAGAAACCCAGTCAGCTTCAGACCCCCACAAAGTCCCTAAAAGATGGAAGCCTGTCAGGGTCTTCCCCAAGCAGTCCCTGGGGTGAGTTATTATTATTATTATTTAAATTAATCCAATTGGGTTTCAAACTTTGAATGAAGCACTTAGATATTAAACAGTACTTGGATATGAAACAGTACTTAGATATGAAACAGTACTTGGATATGAAACAGTACTTAGATATGAAACAGTACTTAGATATGAAACAGTACTTAGATATGAAACAGTACTTAGATATGAAACAGTACTTAGGTATTAAATAGTAATTAGGTATTAAACAGTACTAGGTATTAAACAGTACGTAGATATTAAACAGTACGTAGATATGAAATAGTACGTAGATATGAAATAGTACTTAGATATGAAACAGTACTTGGATATTAAACAGTACTTAGATATGAAACAGTACTTAGATATGAAACAGTACTTATACATGAACCAGTACTTAGATATGAAACAGTACTTAGATATGAAACAGTACTTAGATATGAAACAGTACTTGGATATTAAACAGTACTTAGATACTAAAACAGTACTTAGATATGAAACAGTACTTGGATATTAAACAGCATTTGGATATTAAACAGTACTTAGATATTAAACAATACTTAGATATTAAACAATACTTGGATTTTAAACTCTGTTTCTTAGATATTAAACTCTATATTTGATAACCCAATTTGAATTGTCCTCCCCAGGCAGCACTTCCTCCCTCTGCTCGTCGTCTTCCTTGTCCAAGTCGCAAGCGTCTTCGGCCTCCCCGTCCAAATCTCCGGACCTCCTGTCAATCCTCAATCACATTGTGGGCGGGACCCTGCGTCGCGGCTCCGGCCGCGGGGAGTTCATCTGCGGAAAGTGCATTTCCGTCCTGGAACGTGTCTTCAAGTTCGACACAGTTATCGCCAGGGTGAGGGCGCTTTCCTCTGATAGGCTCATCAAGCTGATTCAAGAACGAGACCGCGTCCGCCGTTGGGTGCGGGAAAACTACCTGCGTAGGCGTCCGCCGGGCCACAACGACGACGACGAGAATGACGAGGGAACGGGCGAAGACGATAGCAAGGACAACTATCGAGACATGTTGAAGGACAACATGGCGCTGGCCGAGTACGAGTGCTGGTCGGAGAAGTGGGATACGTGTCCATACTTTATACGGACAGGTAGCGAACTAGCTAGTTTCAAGCCCCTCATTGCTAATCCTATTTTCAAAATATCATTTGAAATGTGAAGCTTTATTTAAAAGTGGCTTTACAAATGATAACATTGGTTTTAAGCTGGATGTTGACTTTTTTTAGTTTTTGTCCTTAGTACAGGTGTCCAAGTGGCGGCCCAGGGGCCAAATCTGGCCCGCCGCATCATTTTTGTGGCCCGGAAAAGTCAATTATGAGTGCAGATTTGCTGTTTTAAGATTAAATTTAAATGAAGAGTATAGATGTATATTATATCTCCGTATTTTTACCATTTGATATTAATAATTGTTGTTTTTAATCAATTTTTGTCAGTTTTTTGTTCAAAAATAATTTTGTAAAATCTAAAAATAAAATTAAATTAAAAAACCTCAAATGAACATTGTTTTAGATCTATAAAAAACGATTATTCAGGAATTTTAATCCATTTATAAAAGAAAATCTAAATATGATATCTAAAATGGTCTAAAAATGGATTAAAAACCCTGAATATTATTTTTTTATAGATCTATAACAATCTTTTTTTTTAAATATATTTTTTGATTTTACAAAATGATTTTTGAACTAAAACACACAAAAAATAGATTAAAAAATGACAATTATTGATTTAAAATTGAGAAAATCCGGATATTTAATATACATCTATATTGTTCATTTGAATTTGATCCTAAAACAGAAAGTCAACACTCATGATTGACTTTCCCGGACCACACCAAATGATGCGGTGGGCCAGATTTAGCCCCCGGGCCGCCACTTTGACACCAGTCCCTTACTATATCACAATGTAGAATGCTAACCTTCCCTTATCTGTACCCCATAGGTAAAAGATGCCGAAAGGGGCAAAACTGCGAAGGCTGCGACTCCCTCCGCGTGTCCGACTCGGACTACGAGTCCGTATGCGGCATACCCCGCAGAATCCCCAACATGGCCTCCTCCCCGCTGCCCCTATCCCGCGACAAATCCCAAAGCATGCCACTCCACTGGCATCCCATTCTTTCCGATTGTTCCCGACCCAATTCACCGGCGGCGTCCGTCTTCTCCATGCGGACCGCTTCCGTCCAATCCCTCGACTCCTTGGACGAGCCTTCCGACTCGCCGGGTCACTTTTTGCTGGGTTCGTTGCTCAGAGAGCTCCTGCACCCCGGTTTGAGACCGGTGCGCTCACCAGCGGGGAGTAGGATTCCGGTTTTGACCACTGGGAGGCGTTCTAGACAGACGACCTCGCCATTGGTTAATAGGAATCTGAGTTTTGAGGAGAATGGAAATCATCACAGTGAAGAGGAGGTGGATGGTGGAGTGGTGGAGACGGAGGATGAGTTCCTGCCTTTGTATCAGCAGGTGGGTTTGTCCAAAAAAATTATGACTGACTTAAGGGTGTGGCTTATATGCGCATAAATTAGACTTGACATGCACAAAGCTGCAAGTTGACAAAGACAAAATGCTATAATGTAAGACAATACAGTCATTTATTTCAAATTAGAGAAAAGATAAACAGATTAAATGCTAAATGTGGATTTATAGTTTATATCACGGGTGTCAAAGTGGCGGCCCGGGGGCCAAATCTGGCCCGCTGCATCAGTTTGTGCGGCCCGGGAAAATAAATTATGATTGACTTTCCTGAAGAGTATCGATGTGTATTAAATTTACTGATTTTCCACTTTTTAAAGCAATAATTGTCATTTTTAATCTAGTTTTGTGTGTTTTTAGTTCAAAAATAATTTTGTAAAATCAAAAAATATATATCAAAAAAGCTAAAATAAATATTGTTTTATATTTATAAAAATATGAATATTCAGGGCTTTTAATCCATTTATTTAAAATGTGAAAATCTAAATATATCTAAAATTGTGAATTAGGGTGCGGCTTATACGAGAGAGATCATAAAATTCAACGATTTTTTTGGCTATTTTGAGGGGACAGCTTATACGCGAGAAAATATGGTAGTCAAAGTAAAGTGTCAAGATGGTGTCCAATGTCAAAGTGTTTTCGGCCTTCCCGAAGGTTCAATATTTACTCGGTTAGTTTTATCCGGATCAGGATCACTTGCTAGGGAGTTGGCCCAAATGTCAATACTGATTTAGTTTTTGGTTCTGGCAGAAAGCGGCCCACAGACTCCACCAGGTAGCCAGGCACCTACGAGGCCGTCTAGAACAAGCCGAGGCCCAGGTCAGGACCTTGGAGGCCCAGCTGAACCCGCCCCAGAATGATGCAGTCCAGGACTGGAACCATGTAAGTACTCATGTTATGCTACTTCAAGCCCAATTCCCTCTATTGGAATCCTCATGTAACAGAATCAGCAAAATACATGAAATCCAACAAAGAGGCCATCATTTCGACCGACGGTGTCAAAGCGGCGGCCCGGGGGCCAAATGTGGCCTACCGCATCATTTTGTGTGGCCCGGGAAAGTAAATCCCTTTTTAAATCAATAATTGTAATTTTTAATCATTTTTTTAGTTTATTTTAGTTCAAAAATCATTTTGTAAAATCTAATAATATATTTAAAAAAAGATAAAATAACTATTGTTTTGGATTTAAAAAAAACTGAATATTCAGGGCCTTTAATCCAGTTTATTTAATCCATTTATAAATAAAATGGAAATATCTATATCTATCTAAAATGTTTTTTTTGAAAATCATTTTTTTCTGTTTTTAGTTCAAAAATGATTTTGTAAAATCTAAAAATCAATAAAAAAAACATTATTTTAGATCTATACAAAAACGGAATATTCAGGGATTTTAATCCAGTTATTTTAATCTATTTATAAAAAAATAAAAAATCTAAATATTATATCTAAAATGCGGCTTGTAAACCAACCCGAGTTTGACACCCTATTTAATGTTTGCTAATGTTTTTAAACAAAACCGCTTGTACACACACACACACAGAGTAAATGTTTTGATAGGTGTGGTGGACTCTTCTTGTTTTGCTTTTAAAGGGCGTGTCCTCATTTTTGTTCATTTATAGATTGTGCACACAGACATAATGGAATCCTGCCCAACCAGTACAGTTTGCCCCTGGGCTTATTACCGGGACAAAAAAGGCTCCAATCTGACTCTGTCTCCTCTTCAAATTTACAATATTATACTAATAAGGAATATGTGTAAATGGACAATAACATGTTGAAGCCATTGGCTTGGCTGTAGTTTGCCTCGTTTAATTTTCTATTAAGACTTACTTCCTACCTTAATATTGATCATAAAAACTATGAAAAGTCTATATTGAAAAAAAAACATGCTCTTATGTCTATATAAAAACAAGAAAAATCACTTGGTGGATACTAGTCGTACTGCCTAGTTTTCAATTATATCCTATATTTATTCATTTTAAATTAAACATTTAGCATTCAATAACGTGATTCTTATATATGTATATATATATTTTTTCATATAGTTTGTGCATGAGGAGGATGGCGGTTGCCTATTACCCGGTTTGGCCTGCTCGCTGCACAGTCGCGATCGCCTCATCCAGGTGAGTGATAATGAAAGTCACAATTGGAGATTCTTTCCTTGGCCGCTAGAGGGCAGTGTTTTTCGTCCTTTTTCTACGTGGTTTAAAAAAAGAAAAGCCAATAATGCCATTCAGGAAGATCAATGAATGCTACCCTCATTCACAGGAGTGCATGATTGTGATCAGAAGAGTTTGTTCGGAAGGAAGTGGGAAAAGCCAAGTTGCAGATGAGTTTTCCTCGAGATTTGCGGAGAATTTGAAAGAAATTGTCCAGGACAACAAGGTGAGTCAAATTGATGGCTAAAGATTTGACACTATTATAATAATAATCATAATCATGGAGGCAGATCACCGCCCAACATCTTTTCATATTACCTCACCCTGTAGTTATTGCAGAGAAGGGATTGTGTGTTGTGCCACCGCAAGTTTAGAGTCCGGATGGATGTGGGAACTGTGTAACTGTAGTTTTTCATGAATAAATGAACAGAAGTAGCATTTTTTAATAATGTTTTACCCTAAACGTGGATGTCAAGTATGTGTCATCTTCACCCAGGTTGCCATGGAAAGTTTGCTGCGTCAACTGAGTGAGAAGGAAAATAATCTGGAGAAAGAAGCCTCGTTGCTGAGGGAGGCCGCGGGGGAACGTGAGAAAGACCTTGAGAACCTCAACACGGTGCTGCAATGCAACCAGGATGTCATTGATGTGAGATGTTGTTATTTAAAATACTAATTAATAATACAGGGTGGCCCAGTGGATGAGTGGTTAGCGTGTCAGCCATACAGTAGGGGGTCCTGGGTTCAAATCCATGGTAGCCTGATTGGACATTCTCGTGACTGGACGTTTGGTCGCCCAGACGTTTGGTCGCCCAGACGTTTGGTCGCCCGGATGTTTTGGTCGCCCGGATGTTTTGGTCGCCCGGACGTTTGGTCGCCCAGACGTTTGGTCGCCCGGACGTTTGGTCGCCCGGACGTTTTGGTCGCCCGGACGTTTTGGTCGCCCGGACGTTTTGGTCGCCCGGACGTTTTGGTCGCCCGGACGTTTTGGTCGCCCGGACGTTTTGGTCGCCCGGACGTTTTGGTCGCCCGGACGTTTTGGTCGCCCGGACGTTTTGGTCGCCCGGACGTTTTGGTCGCCCGGACGTTTTGGTCGCCCGGACGTTTTGGTCGCCCGGACGTTTTGGTCGCCCGGACGTTTTGGTCGCCCGGACGTTTTGGTCGCCCGGACGTTTTGGTCGCCCGGACGTTTTGGTCGCCCGGACGTTTTGGTCGCCCGGACGTTTTGGTCGCCCGGACGTTTTGGTCGCCCGGACGTTTTGGTCGCCCGGACGTTTTGGTCGCCCGGACGTTTTGGTCGCCCGGACGTTTTGGTCGCCCGGACGTTTTGGTCGCCCGGACGTTTTGGTCGCCCGGACGTTTTGGTCGCCCGGACGTTTTGGTCGCCCGGACGTTTTGGTCGCCCGGACGTTTTGGTCGCCCGGACGTTTTGGTCGCCCGGACGTTTTGGTCGCCCGGACGTTTTGGTCGCCCGGACGTTTTGGTCGCCCGGACGTTTTGGTCGCCCGGACGTTTGGTTCCCCGGGTGAATATAATTTGATAGAGCTGGTTTCAATAGTAGATATATTCAGATATTAAACTCTCGCTCATGTATATAATTTTGAGAGCTGGTTTCAACAGTAAACTGTCATTTCTAAAATATAGATTTAATACATGAAAATCCAAAATACTGATTTATCTCAGTTTTATTAAATATATAAAAAAATATATGTGCCTTATGTTTGTATACTCAAAAATGAATATAGGTAAATTCCCTATTAAGAAGATTTTGAGAATTCAAAGGTCAACAATTTTTCCAAACAATTGGACAGTTATCTTATTAGTCGTCATTTACATGCTCGCTAATTAAATACGGCAGCAACATTCCCTTTCTGTTTGTGTATGATGGTCTTTTAGGACCTCCGCATGGCTCTTGGCGAGAAAGAGCGCCTCCTGCTGGAGTTGCAGAAGGAAAGGGAGGTGTGGACACAGAGAGACCGGGCCCTCACCGCCACGGCTCGTGACACGGATCAGCTGGTCCAAGTCCTCAAGGTGGAGCTGGAGAGCAGCATGAAAGACGTTCAGGTACCTATAGTCCGGCAAATACGCTGCTTTGAGTTATTAATGATGATGTCATATGTCATGATCTGATTGACGTATGGTCAAATAGGCTCTCTCCGATTCGGTGATCAGCCAAGGCTTGGTAGGGGGCGGGGCCGAGGCAGCCCTGGCTTCCCAGCTGCGAGACAAGCAGAGTCGACTCGTGGCCGTGTTGGAGGAGCGAGAGACGGAGAGCGCCACCTTGTGTCGGGAGGTCACCAAACTCAGCGTTGCCCTGCAGGAGTACCAAAATGTAGTTCAGGTAAGAGGCTACATGTACAGTTGTACTTCTACTTGTGAAATTAATCGCTTCCAGAACTATTTAAGTAACTTGAAAATTTCGTAAGTAGCCGAGTACTTTATATTTAAATTCTCATTTTTTTTCACGGTCCTCACACAATTACCTACTGAACCCTTTAAAAATGGTCAAAGTGTCCCAATTTTGTATGAAAGATGAGAAAAAATTATAAGAAAATTATTTATGGATGTTTTTTTTAATTATTTTTAGATTGGAATATGTGGAAGTGTAAATATTTACTGTGTTGCATTTGTACTGTTTTTATTGATTAATAAGGGAAATTGAGAATATTTATAAGGGGATTTTTTAGCTGAGTTTGACAAGTATGTGGGAGAGATTCTTGAAATATGGGTAGTGGTTGTTGTGAGACAGCCAATGAGAGCGCAGTAGTGTTGTGAGGGTCTAAAGTGAGGATAAATGCATTTGTGACTATTTGCAAAAAAATAATTATAATTTAATTACTTTTTTGGGAGATTTTGTCACTTGGATCTTTTTTGTATATAGAGGCATTCATTTGCATATAAGAAGATTTCATAACTTGAAAATTTCGTTCATAGAGGCATTTGTAAGTAGAGGTATGACTATTTTAACTTAAATTTTTTTTATTTTATTTTTTGTATTTACCAAAAAATTTTCATAACGGTTCCTAAAGCCTATCCCCCTAAATATGCAAAATGTATTTATTTTATTAGTTTGAAAATATATCTCATTTTAGTTATTAAATATATTTAAATTTAGAGAAATAAAAAAAAAATGCTTCTTTTGCCCTGACCAACAGAGTCGACAGGATAACTTTGAGCACACCACGTCCTGGCTGACGTCTCAACTGACGGACGCCAAGCGGGCGCTACGCGAGCAGGAACGCCGCCGCAAGGAGGCGGAGCGAACCGAAAGACTACGGCAACAAGACCAGGAGCGTGCCGAGAGAAAGCTGAAGGACGGTTTGGAGAAGAGGGACCGACTCATTCAAGTAACTTTTTTTTCTGAATATAAATCTTTTTAAAACATGCAAATAAGCCATACCCTTAAAATGACCTTAAAATTGTCAAATTTTACAACTTCTCCCATATAAGCCTCCCCCTGATTCCCAATTTTCACTTCTATATTCATAGTTTTAATAGGGAGTACAAGTGTGTTATTTTGAAGGGAGAATCTTAAGAAAAATCTCTGTCATCTTGTCTTAAAATATTAACTAACACCAGGGTTGGGCAAACTGCGGCCCGCGGGCCACATCCGGTCCGCGAGGCCTTTCAATCTGGCCCGCCGACGTTGTCCAAATGTTTTTTTTTTTTCAAGATGGCGCCATCACATGGAAGCCAGTATCTCTGTCCACTCATTTGTTTTTGGTGTTTTCAACCGCTCTATCTTTTTTTAAATGACATTTTAATATTTCTTAATACATTCCTTTTTACTTGACTTTGTACTTTATACTTTTTACTTTAATGATAAGTGATGAGTATGTTAATACATTAGTCCTTTTTTTCTGTTTCTGTTTCTTATGTACTGTTAACGGATGCACTTTTTTACTTGTATCATATCATATTTAACTGAACTCTCTCCCACAGCAAATCCTCCAAGACGCCGAGGATCGCGACCGCCAGATGGAGGCGCTACAGTGCAATTTCTACAACAAACGAGAGCCTTGCATGTCGGCCATCAAACACGCATTGTGAGCTCCGCATCGACCAATCAGGATGAAGATTTTGCACTTTTATCGCGGTACTACTTAACGATACATAGATTGTTTGATTTATCTCCACAGGTGTGCACTTTATCCTGCCGGGTTGGGGTATGGAATGTCGCTTAGTAAGGGCTTCGACATCCCATAATTGAGGGGTCTTAATTAAAAAAAAATAGCGCTTCACTGTTATTTAATCATTTTCTTTTTAGTGGGTTTGGAATTGAGTATTAAAGGGTCTTTTTAAAGAGCTATTTAATCAGTAAAGGAGCTATATTTAAAATTTGCACTCCATTATATTTTTATTTATTTTTGTTAAAGGGACATAATCTTTGATAAACATCAACAAAAACGTGTTTTGGAAATACTTGACCATTACATGACGGCATTAAATGAGTTTTGATTGTTTACAACAGTGGCTCCGCCCTCTACCAATCAGCCAATTAGGAGAGGAGTTTATATTGTTTGAATTTGACACTGTAAAAGGTCATCAAAAAATGTGTACACTATAAAAAGTGTATGTACTTGGGAGAAATTGCATAGAAGCCACATAGAAAATCAACCAAATCAGGTTATTTCTCTATTTTCTTATTTTTTTGACGTAATACGACATTTGTTTATAAGATTTTTGATTATTTTTTATCATTTTTCGGCCGCTAATTTGCATATCGCTCCTTTTAATAGTTCTTGATTTTGTTTTTTGTTGTTTTTCACCTCAAGAGAATTAAAAGCTCTGATCCAAATTTGGACTGCATTTTTATTTTTTATTTTTTTTTATGATGTGATAACAGATGGAATTTAAATGACTTTTTTTTAGATGATTATGATTTAAACGCATTGAGTTTGGTGATAAATTTGACAAGATAATTCCGTCTAAACTGACAAAAGCGCACTTGTGTGGTTCAACGAAGGTCACGAGGCTCGGCAGGTCACATGACCTCGAGTTCAACGTCGCTTATTAAAACTTTGTCCTTTAATTGAGCAAATGATGCTACTTCAAAATGCCACTTTTTTTTACTCATTCGTAAACAGACAAACGAGCTAAATCGGATTTAAAGTGGATGGAATGTGGGTGTATTTTTTTTGGTGTCAAATTTCAGATTGACGAGTTTGCTGCTTGGTGACCATGAAGGAGAAAATGATGCCATTTGGGCGTTAAAACGGCGGTAAAATGATGTCACGGATGCTCGTCCCGTTGCTTTTTCTCTTTGTGGTTCCATCTGTGGGTAAGTCAACTTTTATTTTGTGTATTAGTTGTCTTTTTGGGTGATAAAGGTAGGAAATTAATGCATTATAAGGTTATTCTAAAAATAGCAGGTGTGGTTTATAGTAGGGATGTCACAAAAAGTTGATTGGCGGTTAATCGTTCATTTTTGGAGTGGATTATTAAGCGAATATATTAATTGGGGTATTATTTTTAACTAATAAATTGATTGGACTAGGAATTTGTAACTATTGAATGTAATTGTAGTAAAAAAAGTAAATAAATGTGTACTTTTTGATCGTTATCTATATATTTTGTAAAATAGTATAGTATTTACTATTCTTGTTTTTCATATATTCATTTTTCTATATATTTAAAATTTTAAAATGCTCTCATACACACTTTAACAAACTGCTATTAATGCTAATCCATTTATAGATATTCATAATGATATAAAAATATATATATATAAAGAGCACAATGATTATAAAGATGCCAATCCATTTGTATATATTCATAATAATACTAAAATATACATATAAAAAGAACACCATGATAATGAATCTCATAATATAATACTTTTTGTACACATACAATGTTTTAATGACTGAAAACAATGGTCTTTCAAGGGTTAAAAGTCTTAACTGTAAAGTAATAAATGGCTTTTCACTGTCCATAATAGGGTTAAAAATAAATAACAATAAAAAATAAATAAGATACAAATAAAGCAAACTTATTTTTCTATTTAAAGTAGTTTAAAGCTAAATTCTAAAAAAATATATATATAGTGAATGACACTAAAAGACAGTTTAAACATCATTAGGTGGATTGTTGAATAATGGCATCCGTCTGAATGGATATGGATTTATGATTTATGATTTATGATTTTTGTTCTTCAGTTCCTCTGTTCTGCTACACGTGTGTATTTCCTGCCGTCTCTCCTCTGGAATGCATCCGCTTTCCTCTCATGTGTCCCGCTGGACAAGTTTGCCTCTTCAGCAAAGTGGTGGGTGAGAAAGGTGAGTTACCCGGAATCCAACCAATCACAGGGCACGATGATACAAACAACCAATCACTCATAGCTAGGGGCAATTTAGAGTGTCCAATCAGCCATGGTTTTCTTTTTGGGAATGTGGGAAGGTAACCAGAATACCCTGACAAAACCCACAAAGAACATACAAACTCCACACAGGTGGACCAACCTGGATTTGAACCCAAGACCCCAAAGCTGTGAGCCACCATATAAAAATAATAATAGTGCTAACAACTTGCGCCAAATAAGAATAATAATACTGAAATATAAAATTACAATTAAAATAAAGCACTTTTATTGACTGGTTTTCACTTCAATTTATACATTAATATTATTATTATTTTTAAATTGGTTTCCGGCCAATCACAGGCCATAAAATTTGACTTTTCAAATCTGATCATACTATATTCACTTTTATTTTGACTGCGATTGATTGAACTATGATTGTAACTATGGCGACCAGTTACGGTGTAGCCCACACTTTTTCCCCTGGGATAGGCTCCAGCACCCCCGCAAACCCGAAAATAGTAATATTTACTTTTATAATCTTTAGGTCACTTCTCATTTTGTATAGTTTTTTTCCATTCATTTGTTTCAAATTTTTAATTCCAATTGTCTACCATTTGTCAAAACCATATGTGATCACATGACCAATCTTTCCAGGAGAAATGCGGGTTGTACTGTCGGAAAAGAGCTGCATCCATCCTTCCCTTTGCGGTTTGACGGGCCACAAGTCCATCATGGGTCTCAACTTCACCTTCACCAACCAATGTTGTGACACTCACCTCTGCAACGGAGCTGCTATTTCACACAGCGCCACCTACTGGTCAGCTATACTACTCTCATTTCTCACCCTTTCACTTGTGTGAACTACTCACTGTCATTTCTACCTTTGTATCTCCACCATAATAATTAAAATGTTAGATTCCCCAAATGCAAAATAGACAGATTTTGTTTTATAGAAATATATTTTAATGAAAAGTTCAATATATTCAGTCGAAAATTACGCAATTCAGAACAGAAATGAAGTTTTGTCTATACACAAGATATTGTCATATTTTGCCTTGGGATCCAAAACGAAGCAGAAAGCCAGAGGGCGCTGTTACTGCTACACAAATTAGGAATTTTAATTAAAAATAACTATACAAATAATCAAAACTGGGACAAAGTAAACAAAACAAAAACTAGAGAGACACGCATTGAAGGAATAGGCAAAACATTACTCAAAACAAGCTCCCAAAACAGACATGCCAAACACGGGGTTTAAATACACACATTTTTGATGACTAATCACAAACATTTGGGTCATGCAAGGGAAGGGAAGCCAGGAAGGACACCCTAACTCAGGGTTGGGCAAACTTTTGGGCCTGGGGGCCTCCACATTGACTTTAAAAAATTGACAGACGGGCCAGGTCAGTACAAGATATGATACATATAAAAAAGTGCATCCGTTAACAGTACATATGAAACATAAACAGAAAAAATGACTAAAGTATCAACATACTCATCACTCATCATTAAAGTATAAAGTACAAAGTAAAGTAAGAATGAATGTATTAAGAAATATTAAAATGTCATTTAAAAAAAAGATAGAGGGGCTGTAAAACACCAAAAACAGATAAGAGTGGACACAGCTACTGCCCCTGGCTTTGGCCTGGCGGCGCCATTTTGGGGAAAAAAACCAAAGAAAAAAAAAACATAAAAAAAAAACATCCAAAAAAAAAAACATCCCAAACCCCCTCCCCCCAAAAAATACATTATTTGGATGACGTCAGCGGGCCAAATTTAAAAACTTAGTGGGCCGTATGTGGCCCGCGGGCCGTAGTTTGCCCATCAATACCTCCCCTAACCCCACATCAGGCAAACGCATATAAATCACACAAACAGTACACACGCACACACACACACACACACAAAACATACTCATGCACCAACCCCAATAACGTGCCAGAATTGGCTTTTCCACGGGTTAGCCGCAGTTTTTCAATCAAACTATAAAAAAAAAATTTCGCAGGCCTACTGTTCTAGAAAAATGTTCCAATTGGGATCCTTTCTACAAAGCCGTCTGCGTGGCGTCAGTGGCGTTATCCGACCTTTCACCTCTCGTTTTGGGCGTTTCCGTAATGCTAACGCTAACATTAGCTTGCTCCACTCTGTCGTCACGGCTCGTCGGATTCGCCGATTCCGGCGGTGGGGGCGGAGACACAATCACTCGTTCGATGTGCTCATTGGCTGTCCGTTCCGTCACGATCACGTAATTGGGCTCCACTTGATGCGAGCTGGAACGCCGTTGCAATGCATGCTGGGTACAGGAGAAAGAACGCTGCCGTGGGGCCGGTTGCGGCGATAAAAAGTGGGGGGTCACCGCCCTGGGGGGTTCTCGTCGCCTATCCCGGTCCTCGTCCTCTGAGGTGACCTCTTGCAAGGTGCTGATTGGTCGAGGGGAGCGGCCCATGATTCTGGGAGGCACTAGAGCGGTCGCTGATTGGTTGAGTTGAGGTCGCCAGTTTTGAGGGGATCCGTATTGGACACCGCTCACCGACCAGTTACTGTTAAGAAAGGATTTACATTAAATTCTAAATCTTTAACCAAGTTATCCTCATTAGGGTTGCAGGGGGTGCTGGAGTCAATCCTAAACTGACTTGGGCATGACCTGGATTTGAACCTAGGACCCTAGAGCTCTGAGACCGATGTGGTAACCCATATGTGTCAAAGTGGTGGCCTGGGGGCTAAATCTGGCCCGCCACATCATTTTGTGTGGCCCGGGAAAGTAAATGATGAGTGCTGACTTTCTGTTTTAGGATCAAATTAAAATAAAGAGTATAGATGTATATAAAATTTACGGATTTCCCCCTTTTAAATCAATAATTGTCATTTTTTAATCCATTTTTTTCAGTTTTTAGTTCAAAAATAATTTTGTAAAATCTAAAAATATATTTTAAAAAAGCTATAATGAACGTTGTTTTAGATCTATAAAAAACTGAATATTCAGGGATTTTAATCTAGTTCTTTTAATCCATTTATAAAAAAATTCTAAAAATACATTTAAAAAAAAGCTATAATAATCATTGTTTTAAATCTATAAAAAACTGAATATTCAGGGCTTTTAATCCTGTTTTTTTAATCCATTTACAAAAAAAAAAATCTAAAAATATATTTAAAAAAAGCTAAAATAAACATTGTTTTAGATCTATAAAAAACTGAATATTCAGGGCTTTTAACCCAGTTCTTTTAATCCATTTATTTAAATAAAAAAATAAAATCTAAAAATATATTTAAAAAAAGCTAAAATAAACATTGTGTTAGATCTATAAAAAATCCTAAATATTCAGGGATTTTAATCCATTTCTAAAAAAAAAAAAAATCTAAATATTATATCTAAAATGGTCCGGCCCACATAAAATCGAGTTGACCTTAATGCGGCCCGCGAACCAACCCTTGACACCCTTACGCTAACCACTCATCTACAGGGCCATCCAATTAGAGTCCTTGTTAAAAAAATATAACCAAATGCATATAATCAATGGAAAAATGGCCATCTGGCTAAGTCTCACCCTCACTACTAGTAGTAGTGAGGGTGAGACTTAGTAGTAGTACTACGGTCTTACTTACCTCTGTGGCGCCGCCCCCACATCCCGATGCGCCACCATCCCCGAGAAGGAGGCGCTGCGTCCTTGCGTCCCGACCCACGGCGAGTACATCAGCGCCCTCTCCTCCCAAACCATATCGCCGGTCATATCCTCAGTAGCGGGCGACCTCTGAATCTGGTGGGCTAACAGAAGCTCCAGCACCTGATGGTGAAGACCCTCCCTGGCGACATCAATGGGACGGCGCCCCCTACGGTCGTGGAGCTCCAAATTAGCGCCGTGGAGGAGGAGGAGCCTGGCTGTGTCGTAGCAGCCGTAAAAGGCGGAGAGGAATAACGGCGTTTCACCCTGGTGGGGATTAACGGTATTACATCAGTTCGTTTTTTAAGGATGTCGATGAGTAAACCCACCTTGTTGTCTTGCAGGTCCACGGCGGCGCCGTAGCGAATGAGCGTCCTGGTTAGGGAGAGGTGATTCACTGAGCATGCCCAGTGGAGGGCTGACCTCCCTGAGGTGAGACGGGTTCCGGTGGGAGGGAAAGGGGCGGGGTCAAGGAAGGGGGAGGGAGGGAGCAAGTCAGCTAATGATTACCGTATTTTCACGACTATAAGGCGCACTTAAAAGTCTTAAATATTCTCCGAAATAGACAGTGCGCCTTATAATCCAGTGCGCCTTATATATGGAAAAAACAGAAAACCCAAAACGAAAAACCACCACTGTCGGATGTTAAAAAAACACAAATGCGTGAACGGAAACAATACTGTTAACTATGATGCAGATGCCATCTTAGTTTACAAAATCTTCCATCATATAGCTCCTCCCCCACTGCAAGATTTTCTACAAAAAAATCCAAAACATCAACAATGGCTGGCTCTAGAGGTGACTGTGAAGTAGTGAGTGCTTCATACCTGGAAGTCAATAGTAATTATCGTATTTTCACCACTATAAGGCGCACTTAAAAGTCTTCAATTTTCCCCAAAATAGACAGTACGCCTTATAATACAGTGCGCCTTATATATGGAAAAAATGTCATTCATTGAGGGTACGCCTTATAATGCGGTGCGCCTTATAGTCGTGAAAATACGGTGATTATTACATTACAGAGTTCAGAGCAAGAATGAAAGGATGTTTTTGGAGATGGGTGCAGATGAAAAAGGCCAGAAAAAGTGGGAGAAATGTTAAGGAATGAAGCTAAAGCTCCAAGGGTTGGTTTTATTCCGGGGTGGGGGAAGGCAATAGGGGGTCTTCAGGAGGGAGAGAAGGGGAAAAGACATGGAAAGGAGGTCACCCTCGATACAGTCATCATTTTTTTAGACACAAATACGGCTTATATGTGAGAAAATACTAGCATATCTTACCAGTGTGATCCGTGTTGTTGACAGATACTCCAGCCCTGAGTAGCTCTAGGACTACTCGGTCTAGTCCACTTCGGACCGCTCGGATCAGGACCACCGAACCGTCCGGGCCGCACCATTCTGCCGACTGTCCACCAAAAAGTACAACAGGTAAGACAACTTCAAATCAATACTGATTTAACAATTAATAAATGAAGTCTAGACCTGTTGAGGAGGACTAAGCAGAGGTGGTGGCATGGTGTTCCGGTCCCAGCCTCTGGAAGAAGCTGAATGGAAATTTTGAGTTGATAGTTAGGATATTTGTCGTGTAAACGTGGTCTCGGGCCAACGAAAACTGATTTAGGGGTCTCACCAGATGCTGGTCTTCGTTGTTGGGATCCTCCGGTCCTGCAGTGTTTGACGTCCTCCTGACGTCTACATGTCCTCACGTCTTCCATGGAACTCTGCGTGAAGTCGGTGTCGCTAGCCACGTCCTGATCTCGTTTGAGAGGTCTGAGGGAAAAACAGCAGTGTCACGAGTTAATTAACATGTACAGCTAATTAGCTAGTTAAATCAAAATAGTCTGCATATCCAGAAATGTTTGCATTATACATTTTAACTCGATAGCAAAACATTTTTACCCTAACCCTAACCATTTTGTATTTAAACACACCCTAACCCCTAACCCTAACCATTTTGTCTTTAAACACACCCTAACCCTTACCCCTAATCCTAACCCTAACCCTAACCCTACCCCTACCCCTAACCATAACCCTAACCATTTTGTATTTAAACACTCCCTAACCCAAACCCTAACCATTTTGTATTTAAACACACCCTAACTATAACCCTAACCATCCTGTATTTAAACACACCCTAACCCTATCCCTAACCCTAACCATTTTGTATTTAAACACACCCTAACCCTGACTCCTAACCCTAACCATTTTGTATTCAAACACACACTAACCCTAACCCTACCCCGAAGCCTAACCATAACCCTAACCATTTTGTATTTAAACACCCTAACCCCTAACCCTACCCCTAACTATAACCCTAACCATTTTGTATTTAAACACACCCTAACCCCTAACCCTACCCCTAACTATAACCCTAACCATTTTGTATTTAAACACACCCTAACCCTAACATTAACCCTAACCCCTAACCCTACCCCTAACCATAACCCTAACCATTTTGTATTTAAACACACCCTAACCCTGACTCCTAACCCTAACCATTTTGTATTCAAACACACACTAACCCTAACCCTACCCCTAAGCCTAACCATAACCCTAACCCTAACCATTTTGCATTTAAACACCCGAACCCCTAACCCTACCCCTAACTATAACCCTAACCATTTTGTATTTTAACACACCTTAACCCTAACCCCTAACCCTACCCCTAACCATAACCCTAACCATTTTGAATTTAAACACACCCTAACCCTAACATTAACCCTAAACCCTAACCCTACCCCTAACCATAACCCTAACCATTTTGTATTTAAACACACCCTAACCCCACCCTAATCTTTTAAAAAGATTGGTCCCGATTTCCGAAAAATTCCTATTCGATTTATGATCGGGACATTTGTCTTGACACCATTTCTTTGGACAAAAGGGACGAAGGCTTCTAGTCCCGATCTTGGGTAGAGTCCAACACCATCCAAATCCCCATCATTTTTTATCAAACCCGGATTTTCACCTCATTCTCATGGCGTCCTCCCCTAGAGGCTCCCTCCGCCTCTTCTTCTCCGCCTCCTTGGCTTTCTTCTTCTTCCTCAGACCCGATTTGTCCTTTTCTTTCTCCCGGCCGGGCCTCCCAGTGGCGGCCTGCTGTTGGGCGCCGTTTGCCGTCCAAGTTTTGGCTTTACCATCTGCGGCGGTAGAGCGGTTTCTTGCCCGTTGCTCTCCGCCCTCGCCACCGCCGACCTCTCTCTGCCGCCTGGACCTTCTCGCCCGCCTCACCACCAGAAAGACGGTCAGAGCCAAGGCCAGTAACAGCCCCGTTGCCATGGCAACCACCGCCCAGATCCAAGTGGGCGTCGACTCTTGAACGCAAAAAAAAACGGGCAACTCGGTCATTTCTTGATGAGGCTTTGCCGTTTTGCTAGTTTAAAGCAACGGGCGCTAACCTCTGACATCTTGTTTCCCCCTGCCCGCGCCGCCTCGCTCATCCCGGGCGCCGATCTCGTCTTGGACTCCCCGGATGGCGACGACGGCCTTCAACTCCGGCAGGGGAGGGTAGGCGGCCAGGTAGGGGATGGAACCCTGGGAGGTGATAGCCCGCAGGAAGCTAGCCGCCTCCGTGGCGTGGGGGAAACAGGTGGAGGGTTGACGGGAACAGGGACGGTTGTCCATTTGAAGGAAAACTAGGGAACTAAGATACATGGAGAGGAGGTTATGTTATGTTATGTTAGGTTAGGGTAGGCTAGGTTATGCTAGGTTAGGCTAGGCTAGGCTCGTATATGTCAAATATCAGCAGTCGACATTAGGATTGTCAAAAACTGTTATTGTCATAGTGGAAGATTTTTGCATTGAGTTGACCAATGGGCTAATTTTTTATTTATGTTACTCTAATTTAAGTACAAATTTAAGTTAGGCTAGGCTAGGATTTTATGTCAAATATCAGCAGAGTTGACATTAGGATTATCACAAACTATTATTGACATAATCAAATATTTTTGCATTGAGTTGATCAATTGGCTTATTTTTTTATTTATGTTACTCTAACTCAAAGTACAAATTGTGCTAACGAATACATATTGTTGTTTTGATCACAAAGATGTCTTAATCAAGGACTTCCAAAATAAGATTTATCACTTTATTTAATTCATTCATTTTCCTAACCACTAACTCACAAAGGTTGCAGGGGGTGCTGGAGCACATCCCAACTATAACTACAGTCAGCAGGCAGGCAGATAAGCCTAAATCAGTGGCCAGCCAATCAGTCATGCTACCCACTCTACCACCCCATTGTATCTCATCTCATGTCATTTTCTGAACCCCTTTATCCTCATTAGGGTCGTACGGGGTGCTGGAGGCACCCTGAAATATTTTTCGGAATGCTTACCCGTCCGAATCGCCCGCCGGTTTCTTAGCCAGCAGGTCCACCAGCTGCTGGGGGTCCAAGTCGAAGAGACTTTTGTCTGCGGCCAATGGCGCCAAGCCCCTCAGCACCAGGGGGCTCCGGAGTAGAACGCTGAGCGCCCACAGTAAGGACGTGTTGGTGAAAGCGGGGGCGGCGCCTTTGTGTGGGATGGTGGCGTGCACCACCAGCGTGCCCTTGGCCCATAGGGCGCTCCCCCGGGTGGAGCAGTCGCCCCCGTCCCAGCCACAGGGGGCGTTGTCGCAGCCCTTGTCACATTGAGAGTTGGCGTAATGGTTGCGGCAGTATGGGATGTGGCCCGGACTGGGGGGGGGCAAAAAAAAAATACTTTTTTTGCAACATATAATGATTCATTTTTAATTGAAATATGCAATAGGCTGGTTTAAAAATACAACTTTGTTTTTTGTCGTATAAACTTTAGGAATGATTGATTTGTGATGCAGCATTACATTCATTCAGGTGATATATATGTACATAATTAATTGTGTTTATTTATTTATACGTATATCTGTGTGTGTCTGTGTGTATTTTGTGTCCACATGTGTATGTATATGTATATACATATATATACACACGTGTATGTATGTGTATATATGTTGTGTGTATGTTTATTTATATATGTGTATATATATATATATATATATATATATATGTATATATGTGTGTATATATGTATATGTATATATATATATATGTGTGTATATATGTATATATATGTATATATGTATATGTATGTATATATATGTATGTATGTATATATATATATATATATATATATATATATATATATATATATATATATATATATATATATATATATATATATATATATATATATATATATATATATATATATATATATATATATATATATATATATATATATATATATATATATATATATATATATATATATATATATATTATATATATATATATTATATATATATATATATATATATGGTGTGTTTGTTTGTATGTATATATGTATGTGTATGTATATGTATATATGTATGTATATGCATATGTATATATATGTATTTATATATGTATAATGTATTTTCACGACTATAAGGCGCACTTAAAAGTCTTACATTTTCTCCAAAATAGACAGTGAGACAGTGCGCCTTATAATACAGTGCGCCTTATATATGGAAAAATGTCATTCATTGTGGGTGCGCCTTATAATGCGGTGCGCCTTATAGTCGTGAAAATACGGTATATGTATATTTGTATTTATGTATATGTGTGTGTGTATATATATATGTATATATATATATATATATATATGTTTATATATGTATGTATGTATGTGAGTGTGTCTCACTTGCACGGTCCCCTGTCCTTGACGCAGTCCATCCCGTCTCGGAGACACTCGGGTTCCATGCACTCCTTGTCACATGAGCCGTCCCCGAACTTATCTTTGCACTTTCTGCTGGCGGGACACTGCCCCCACGGGTCGGCTGATTCGGCTACTGTCAAAAAAAAGAAGAAAAAAAATATATATATACTTGTTGCCACTTCATATTGTTAGTATTCACAGAATATGTGCTGTGGCAGAGAGCACAATGCTTCTGTCAGCCATATTTTCTCAAATTAACATTTTTTTTTACCAACATGATTTCTAATCGCCACATCTCTGTGACATAAATAACGTCTCCATTGTTTTTTGGACCCGAAGGCGATCGGAGCCACGACGTGTACTTCCTGATGACGACGTGTTAAATGGGAACGGGAAGTCAGGCCGGGGGAGGCGCCGTCAACAGGAAGTTTCCAGGAAACCAACTCGGTGCTGGATAAAGGTTAGGCCGGTTACCGTGGCGACCGTTGGACGGGATGGAGACGGACAATGGGGCTTGGCAGGTGGGCGAGGCACTACAAACACTCATTAGACCAAATGAACTTGTCCTAATTGACGCATTCCACGCCGCCGTCCAATCATTTTTGCATATTTTTGTCATTTTTATTCTAGCATTTCTTTCATGGATCAGAATTTTATACTCTTTTACTGTTTTAGCTCAAATTAAATGAGATTCTAATCATTTTTAGCAAGTTCAACAATGTGTTTTGTTCCATTTCTGTATTATATCCTTTTTTTCATCTTTTCATTGAAAAACAAACCTGAAAATTTTAGCTATTAATACAAATAATTTTTAAAAATCCTCTTTTCATTGAAGCAAATCTTTATTTTTCTTTAATATTTTTAAATTTTATTTTTACTTACTTTCCCGTGATATACCTTAATTCAAAAATATGAATATTGCATAAAAAATGCAAAAAAATATATTTTTTCCATTATTATAATTTAAAATGTTTTCAAACTTGCCAATTATTTAATTATTTTTTTTAATTCCAGAACTCCCTCAAAAATAGGGACTTTACTTATTTTCCCATTACATACCTTAATTCAAAAAATAAATATTTCATAAAAAATGCCAAAAAAATCTCTTATTATAATTTAAAAAAAAATTCAAACTTGACAATATATTTTATTTTATTTTTTTTCATTCCATAACCCCTTTCCAAAAAATAGGGACAATTTTTCTCTCCCCAAAAAATCAAAATGATGAATTAACTCAGAAAAATACTTTGGATTAACTTGATAAATTTCCAGAACAATTATTGCTGTCCCAGAATCTACTTACAGTATTTATCATTTTCTATAATGTATTCATCTGTACTGTACCTATTAATTAATTAATGTATAATTTAATTCCATCCACCTGGGTGCCATCTTGAAGGACAAACTCTTTAAAAAAAAGACAAATTTCTACCCATTTTAAACCATTTTTCTCCCAATGGAATTTCCCAACAGATAAATTGAGTTACCTTGTCTGGTGCAGCTCAATCCCAGCAAAACCAGTACGTACAAAAACCACATTATGACCAAATCCAAGACCTCCAGGTCCGTATCCACGTCCAAACCTTCTTCTCGATCTCCTTTACTCAGACGTTTTCTTTTCTTTTTTTTTTTTTTTTTACTTTGCTTCCCGTAGGCCTTTTGCGGATATCTGGACGACTTCCTGCTACTGTGTACTGAAGAATAGAGGGTGCATGACTTATACTTTAAAAAGCACTGGCGGCTAAAACAAACAAAAAAACACACACATTGCTAAAATAATGTACTCTGTCAACAAATATACATTTATTCAATCCACAAAATGATTTTTCAGTAAATAATTTTATTGATTGGGTGCCACTGTCATATCAAAGTCAGGTCATTTTCATTCATTATTTTTCCGGGGGTGCTGGAGGCTATCCCAGCTAACTATGTGTGCTAGCTAGCACGAAATGGGAGCAAAATAAAGTAATGTTGGTATAACCAACTACAAATTTAAATAGACTCAATAGAATAATCAATACAAAGTAAAATGATGTATAATTAATAATAAATTTATATGTATTTACTGTTTAAATGCATCTTACAATGACTAAATATACACAGCCTACTGAAAGCACAACATTCAGGAAATAACTTAATATAATAATGTATATTTTTATTACTTTTTTACTTTCCTGGTCTTATATTTTTAAAAAAGATGTAGTTTATGAGGAATAAAATAGAGAATTTCATTTTGTGTGTGTATTTTGGCATACTTAAGAAGCCTAATGAGCTAGCTTAGTGACGTAGTCAAGCTAATTATTTGGAATTGGCCCTTCAACGTAATTTGCCCAAGTAGAGTTGCCGTAGTTTAATACTTTTACTTTCGTTTTGACGTTTTACAAAAATAGTCAGTATAGTTCGGTCGATAATCTTAGTACAGCAGTTCTTTACCTCTTCTCATTATGTGAAACTACATACTTGTTTTTTATTTTATTTTGTTTTATTTTGGCGTAGAGAACCGTAACAAGAAGTTTCCGTTTTATGTGGAAGAGTTTTCAACTCCGTTTTAGTATTGGGGGTAAAGTACAGTAAGTACGGAAATTTTGTTAAAAGTTGTTAATCTTTTGCTTAATACGGATATACTTTGATAGATTTTTTTTTAAATTCATGAGTGTAACTTTATTAGAAACGTTTTTGTTTTCCTCATTACGGGTATTGTGGTAGAGGTAACAGTACTTAGATATTAAACAGTACTTAGATATTAAACATTACTTAGATATTAAACATTACTTAGATATTAAACATTACTTAGATATTAAGCAGTACTTAGACATGAAACAGTACTTAGATATTAAACAGTACTTAGATATTTAACAGTACTTAGAAATTTAACAGTACTTAGATATAAAACAGTGCTTAGATATTAAACAGTACTTGGATATTAAACAGTACTTGTATATTAAACAGTACTTGTATATTAAACAGTACTTAGATATGAAACAGTACTTAGATGTTCAACAGTACGTGTATATTAAACAGTACTTAGACATGAAACAGTACTTAGATATTAAACAGTACTTAGATGTTAAACAGTAGTTAGATATTTAACAGTACTTAGATATTAAACTCTCTCACAAATAAATAATTTGACCTCATTGATTCATCAACTAAATGATAAATTATGACAAGACATAAATGGATTAACTCATTGACTTTCTGTCCCACTTCTCCTCACAAGGATCCCATCTCTTACCAAGTTTATTTGTGTTCGCAGACATGTCCAAAACGAGCTCTTTGTTGTCCTCGCTCCTCTTTGCGAGCGTGGACGCTTGCGTCCTGGGCCTCCTGCGCTCCCTGCAGTTGTCCCCACGAGTCTTCTCCAACTTCCCGTCCCCCCCGCTCGCCGCTTTATGGACGGGGGAGCTCATCAGAGCCCTCATCCTGACACTGCTGCTCCCCTTTTTAACAAGTGGTCCTTGTTGGGTCCCTAACTCTGAGCTTTTTCAGACCATCCTCGTCCTAACTTTGCACCTGCCGGTGTACCTGACCGTGGTCCGTGTCCTGGGCGGGGCTGTGGACGAGGAAATGTGGGCCTGGCACTCCTGGGAAAGGGTAAGGGGGAAAACAAAAGACACTTTTTTCAGTTCAAATGTTGGTTTGACATGTATGGTGTATAACAAATGTGAGCAAACTATGGCCCGCGGGCCATTTCTGGCCCGCTAGGCCTTCCTTTTAATCCGGCCCGCCGACGTTTTTTTAAACTATTTTTTTACAATTCTTTTTTTACAATTCTGTTTTTACAATTCTTTTTTTACAAATCTTTTTTTTACATTTTATTTTACAATTATTTTTGTACAATTATTTTTTTACAATTATTTTTTTACAATTATTTTTTTACAATTATTTTTTTACAATTATTTTTTTACAATTATTTTTAACAATTATTTTTTTACAATATTTTTTTTAACAATTATTATTATTTTTTTTTTCCCAAGATGGCACTGTCACACGGAAGCCAGTGGCAGTAGCTCTGTCCACTCTTATTTGTTTTTAGTGTTTTACGGCCCCTCTATCTTTTTCAAATGACATTTTAATATTTCTTAATATATTCCTTTCCTTACATTACTTTGTACTTTATACTTTTTACTTTAATGATGAGTGATGAGTATGTTAATACATTAGTCCTTTTTTTCTGTTGATGTTTCATATGTACTATTAACGAATGCACTTTTTTATATGTATCCTATCTTGTGCTGACCCGGCCCATCTGTCAAATTTTTAGAGTCAATATGACCCCCGGGCCCAAACGTTTGCCCACTCCTGCTCTATGATAAGCTGACAATGCGAATCTTGTGAAGATGTTTCAAGGCTACCTGGTGACGCTGGTGTCGTGGATCTATTGGAGTCAATACGTCCAGCCAGTGTTGCTGTCTCTGTTTCGGTCTGTGTCGTCCATCTGGGGATGGAAAAGAAGACCTCGAGAGGAGAGTAAAAAGCCAACCATTTCATCTCTGAGAAGACTGATGGGATTCATGCGGCCACACTCGGGTCGTTTTGCGGTCATCTTGCTGCTTGTGGTGCTGTCCTCTTTCTGTAAGTTTATGGATTTAACCTCTAGCCCAAGAGTGTCAGACTCAATTTTATGCGGGACCATTTTAGATATAATATTTAGATTTTTTTTAATATAAATGGATTAAAAAACTGGATTAAAACCCCCTGAATATTCATTTTTTTATAGATCTAAAACAATATTTATTTTTGTTTTTTATATATATTTTTTAGATTTTACAAAATGATTTTTGAACAAAAACATAGAAAAAATGGATTAAAAATGACAATTATTGATTTAAAAGGGGGAAAATCAGGAAATTTAATATACATCTATACTCTTCATTTTAATTTGATCCAAAAACAAAATGTCGGCACTTATGATTTACTTTCCTGGGCCACACAAATGTATGTGGCGGACCAGATTCGGCCCTCGGGCCGCCACTTT
Organism: Stigmatopora nigra; assembly: GCF_051989575.1. Taxonomy (NCBI): domain Eukaryota; kingdom Metazoa; phylum Chordata; class Actinopteri; order Syngnathiformes; family Syngnathidae; genus Stigmatopora; species Stigmatopora nigra. Next base: position 13,956,124 of record NC_135514.1, on the reverse strand, counting down.
GACACCAGTGGCTTAATGCGTCAGAGCTCTATTCTGATTGGCCACCTTGTCCACATTGGAGATAATTTTAGACTTTTAAGTGCGCCTTATGTGTGTAAATATTTCTTATACATTTTTTATGACCTTTTATATTTTATGTCTCGTCATGAAATTATATATTTTTGTTGTTTTCAGGTGAGATGGCGGTACCCAAGTACACAGGTCACGTGACAGACTGGCTGCAGAACCAAGGCTCACCTGATGCCTTCACAGAGGCTATCACGGTTATTGCCATCATGACTGTTGCCGGGTAGGATTAAAGCATTTAATACCATTTCTAGCTGTCATTTTTTACGAGTGTCTGCTATTTCGTTGTAGGGCTATCTTGGAGTTTATTGCTGACCTGATGTACAACATCACCATGAGTCACCTTCACATAGCCGTACAAGCAGATGTCTTCCAAGCCGTCCTCAACCAGGAGATCGCCTTCTTTGACAGCACCCCCGCAGGTTAGTGTATTTTTTTAATTTAAAACGTTTTTGTTTTCTTTTTCTTAATACAATTATTGTGATAGTTTTTTTAAAATAATTTATTTTACTAAACTTTCAATTTTGGTTAGCTAACTTCAACATTAAACAGTACTTAGATATTAAAAAGTACTTGGATATTAAACAGTACTTGGATATTAAACAGTACTTGGATATTAAACAGTACTTAGATATTAAACAGTACTTGGATATTAAACAGTACTTAGATATTAAACAGTACTTAGATATTAAACAGTACTTATATATTGAACATTTCTTAGATATTAGACAGTACTTTGATATTAAACAGTACTTAGATATTACACAGTACTTTGACATTAATCAGTACTTAGTTATTAAATAGTACTTAGATATTAAACAGTACATAGATATTAAACAGTACTTAGATATTAGACAGTACTTTGATATTAAATAGTACTTAGATACTAAACAGTACTTAGATACTAAACAGTACTTCCATATTAAACAGTACTTAGATATGAAACAGTACTTAGATATGAAACAGTACTTAGATATGAAACAGTACTTAGATATGAAACAGTACTTAGATATGAAACAGTACTTAGATATTAAACAGTACATAGATAGTGGTCATTGTTCATTCATTTTCCGGGGGTGCTTGAGGCTATCCCAGCTAACTACGGGCACTAGCTGGCATGAAATAGGAGTGAAATAAAGTAATGTTGGTATAAAAAAACTACAAATGTAAATAGACTCAAAAGAATAATCAATACAAAGTAAAAAAAATGTTAAAAAAAATATATATGCGAGAAATTCAACATTTTGAAGGCAAATCTGCTAGAAAATACAGTACTGTCGTTTCAGGTGAGTTGGTGTCACGTATCACCACGGACACCAACACCATGAGCGAGGCGCTGAGCGAGAAGCTGAACCTGTTGATGTGGTACACGGGCCGAGTGGTCTTTCTCTTTGTCTTCATGCTGATGCAGTCCTTGAAAATGTCCCTGCTGACCCTCATGGGACTGCCCATCATTTGGTTTGTGCCAAAGTTCACCGCACAATTTTACCAGGTGAGCACAAAAAGGTGGTGCCAGTGGTTAGCATGTCGGCCTCACAGTGGGGACCTGGGTTCAAATCCTAGAGTCAGTTTAGGATAGGCTCCAGCACCCCCCACGACCCTAGTGAGGATTAAGCAGTTACTTATTATGAGTCATAATAGGTAGGGAAGGATATATATATATATATATATATATATATATATATATATATATATATATATATATATATATATATATATATATATATATATATATATATATATATATATATATATATATATATATATATATATATATATATATATATATATATATATATATATATATATATATATATGTATATATATATATATATATGTGTATATATATGTATATATATATGTAAATATGTGTATGTATATATATATATATATATATATATATATATATATATATATATATATATATATATATATATATATATATATATATATATATATATATATATATATATATATATATATATATATATATATATATATATATATATATATATATATATATATATATATATATATATATATATATATATATATATATATATATATATATATATATATATATATATATATATATATATATATATATATATATATATATATATATATATATATATATATATATATATATATATATATATATATATATATATATATATATATAAATCAATTCATAACTAAGAATTTGACAACAACATGATTTGGTTTACTTGAGCACATTTTCCATTATAACAACTGAACTTTTCAGTTTTTTGTTAATTTTTTTTATATTTTTTTGCAGGAAATCTCAGTCAAGGTTCAAGACTCTCTTGCTAAAGCCAATCAGGTGGCTTCCGAAACCTTCTCCTGCATCAAGACGGTGAAAAGTTTCGCCAACGAAGACGGCGAGACGGAACGCTACAGACGCTGCGTAGAGGACACGTACACCCTCAACAAGCAGGAGGCGCTAGCGTACGCCGGCTCCACCTCTGCTAATAGCGTACGAATTGCCTCCGGATAACTTTGATTTTTCTCCATAGCAAATAATTGGATCCTAAAGTCTATTTTTCACCCCTTAATTTTTCTTTGGGAAACCCCAGATGACCACTTTGGCCATGAAGGTCTTCATCCTCTACTACGGAGGCGTTCTGGTGACCCACGGGATGATAAGTAGCGGCGAACTGGTCTCCTTTGTCCTCTACGAACTTCAGTTTGCTTTGGTCGTGGATGTGAGTTGTGGATTCCAACGCGGTAGTCCAGGGGTAGGGAACCTATGGCTCGAGAGCCACCAGTGGCTCTTTCGATGGGTGCTAATGGCTCTTTGCTAAAATCTAGACACTATGTCTAAAGTTACTTTAATTTTAAAAGTACTGTTTAATATCTAAGTAATGTTTAATATCTAAGTACTGTTTAATATCTAGTACTGTTTAATGTCTAACTACTGTTTAATATCTAGGTACTGTTTAATATCTAGTACTGTTTAATATCTAAGTACTGTTTAATATCTAAGTACTGTTTAATATCTAAGTACTGTTTAATATCTAAGTACTGTTTAATATCTAAGTACTGTTCAATATCTAAGCACTGTTGAATATCTAAGTACTGTTTAATATCTAAGTACAGTTGAATATCTAAGTACTTTTTAATATCTAAGTTCTGTTTAATATCTAAGTACTGTTGAATATCAGTACAGTAGTATCTCACAATTTTATCAACATAATTCTGCGACTTTTTCTACTTTAAAGGCAGTAAAATGACTAAAAATATATGTTTTTTCATGTATTTTTTACTTCTAGTAAATTATGAGTATGGCTCTCAGGGAATAATGTTTGAAAATATGAATTGTTTATGGCTCTCTTTCTGTCAAAAAGGTTCCCGACCCCTGTGGTAGTCGTATATATTATAAGAAAATAATGATGTATTGTGTGTGTCCTCATTTAGGCTTTGATGCATTACTATCCTATGGTGAAGAAAGCCGTGGGGGGTTCTGGGAAGATCTTTGAGTATTTGGATCGGAAACCACAAATTCCTCCAGATGGAACCTTGGCCCCGGAAAACTTGGAGGGACACGTCGAGTTCAAAAATGTCACATTCGCCTACTCGAACGGAAATGGTGACGTTCTCAAGGTTCGTTTAAAAAGCTCCAGAAATCAAGGGGTGCGACTTATATATGAATTTTCGTTGGGTTTAATGAATTTTTGCCTATGATTTTGGAGCACTATAAAACCAGGTTTACCAATTTTGTTATACGCAGCTGGGTATGATGACAATTAGGTTTTTGTCAAGTTAATGATGATGACAAAGCCTAGGTTTTTTATTTATTATTTCAACTTTTATTTTTAATATTTTTTTATTTTTAATTATTTTTTAAATTATTTTTTATTTTATTTTTAAATATTTTTTATTATTTTTTAAAACATGTATTATTTTATTTTATTTTTTAAATATTTTTTTTATTATTTTAAAACTCATAATGAATAAAAATTGTATTGAAATGTTAAAATATAATGAACACAAGTACGTTGATGCTGTAATGAGCCTTGTGTATGGAAATAATTATGTTCATTTAATATAGTCCAAAAAATTGAATACATTGCTAAAATCGGCTGTTAAATTAATGCAATTATTTTTATAGACACTGAATTATATTAAGGAATGGTTGACCTAAATATTGTCCAATTTTGAATTTGAATTATTTCACCAGAATGTGTCCCTGGAAATGAAACCCGGGAAGGTCACTGCACTTGTGGGGCTCAACAGATCTGGAAAATCATCTTGTGTCAAGCTCCTGGAAAGGTTTTATCAGCCCCAAGATGGAGTCATCCTCCTGGATGGGCAACCCATTAACTGTTATCAGGATGCTTATCTTCGGCAAAAGGTAACCTGGACCAACATATTTGACTGGGGCCCATGACCGGACGTTTGGTCGCCGGTCAAATGGTGACAGAGAGTTTACTGTTGAAACCAGATCTCAAAATTATATTCATGAGAGAGAGTTTAATATCTAAGTACTGTTTAATATCTATGTACTGTTTAATATCTAAGTACTGTCTAATATCTAAGTACTGTTTAATATCTAAGTACTGTTTAGTATCTAAGTAGTGTTTAATATCGAAGTACTGTTTGATATGTAAGTACTGTTTAATATCTAAGTACTGTTTAATATCTAAGTACTGTTTAATATCTAAGTACTGTTTAATATCTAAGTAGTTTAATATCTAAGTACTGTTTAATATCTAAGTACTGTTTAATATCTAAATACTGTTTAATATCTAAGTACTGTTTAATAATATCTAAGTACTGTTTAATATCTAAGTCCTGTTGAAACCAGCTCTCAAAATTCAATATATTCAATATTCATGAGAGAGTTTAATATCTACATATCTACTGTTTTCAACAGTACTTAGATATTAAACAGTACTTTGATATTAAACAGTACCTGGATCAAGGGTCAATCCATTTTGGGAATTGAAATTTGGCAACAATTTAAAAAATTATGAAAGTCTTTTGGTCCCTTTTGGTCCCTTTTGGTCGCCGGTCAAATGTACTTAGATATTATACAGTACTTAGATATTGAACTCTCTCTCTTAGATATTAAACTCTCGGAGACCAAAAGACCAGCGACCAAACGTCCGAGCACTGACTGGGGCAAGTACCCTCCCATAAATATCTCTTTTTAAGTCTAAGTCTCGAATCTTCAGATCTCGGTGGTTAGCCAAGACGTGGCGCTGTTTGCCCGTTCCGTGCGGGAGAACATCAAGTACGGCTGCGAAGAGGCCAGCGACGAGGACATGTACGAGGCCGCAAGGATGGCCAGTGTCCACAAGGACATCACCAAAATGTCCAAGGGCTACGACACAGGTCCAAACTCTCCGGAAGAATGTATCCCCGGGACGACGTCTTACCCTAATTTTTTTTTTAGATGCCGGCGAGAAAGGAGGACAAATATCTGGCGGCCAGAAGCAACGTATCGCCATTGCCCGGGCGTTAATCCGACGACCCACCATTTTGGTTCTAGACAACGCCACCAGTGATTTGGACAGCAGAAATGAATATCAGGTAAAATACTTTTTGGATTTGACGGTTGATGGATACTCAAAATTTGGTTTTCGTAGGTTTACCAGGGCCTCCTGAAGCTAGAAAATTGCTCTGTGCTGCTGATTTCTACCAAGATGAGCGTAGTAAAGATGGCCGACCATATTGTAGTTCTCCACGAAGGAACCGTCAAGGCAGAAGGACGCCACGACCAGCTGATGGAAACCTGTCCGTTATATACTCAGATGGTGAAAAAAGAGGTGGAATAAAGGACTAATTTATTTTTATTTATTAAATTTCTACCTCATTGGGTAAATGCATACAATACATATATATTTTTAACATTAGTCAATTTCCTCCATTCTCACATATTAAGCAAATTTGACATATTGACCACAACACTATATTCTACTGTTTTTACGTGTCTTATATTGTCCCCCATTGTGCATGTAAAATGTAATTTAATACATTTATATCTGTGAAATTTCGACAAAGTAACAAACCAATACCTTGGCCATATTTTTACTTTTTAATATGAAGTGTTTTGTCAGTCAACTTCAATTGACTAAAGACTAAAAAAACATTTTGTTTAGTTTCACTACACTCACGCTAATGAGCGCAGAACCTCAAAATGTCTCTTAAATAACGAAACGTTGGTGATTTAAAGCAATTCTAATGGATTTGCTGAGCTAGCTCGCTGGCTAACGTGCATAACAAACAACATAAGCGTCGGACTGTGCCGCTGGACGGACGTCAAGTCACAACCAATCGAGAAGCGTCCTGATCGGTCACATGACAGGAAGTAGCGACCCTAATCGCGCGCAGGCATATATGTGGACTGAAACGGAAGTAGTTGGTCACCATTTCGTGGAGGAGCTGTCAGTGGTCGCTTCGGTCCCATCCGCTATAAAAGCAGCGGACAAGCTGCTTTTTTTTGTTTTTGTTTGTTCGTTTTTTAAGTTAAAATTGGATAACGACTGGACACACAACGGTATGGATGCGACTCTCAATTTGCTTCACGAAAGGTAACCTTTTTGTTTCTCATTTAATATTTTCGCCGACGTTCGTGTCAGAATGGCGTGACAGCAATGCATTCGCTTAGTTACCGTTACCAGCTAGCTTGGTTTAGCTTCCATGTTGTGGGTCGGCGTTATTTTTGAACATTGCGGCATTTTAAGAAGATTTTGGGGCGGGGGCGGGGGCGGTTGACAGACTTGACATAGCCCCGGCTAGCCTCCCTTCCGCACCACCACCACCACCACCACTGCCGACCGGGCACCCCCATTCATTGCAAGCTAAGCGTCCTGTCATAAAAAATATTGGCTTATTCTGGTCCGTTTTGTACACGTTTTCTAACGTAAGGACGTCGCAAAATTACTTCTCTAAACTGTTTAAGAAACCGTGACATTCGCTCAGTTTTACCGGCGACTGGCAGGTTCTGTTGACATTAGAAGGAATAGTTTGACTTTTTAAAAATGTTTATTTTTTTTATAACGAAAATAGTGGGCTGTTCTTCGGAGGCAGTGTTTACAAACACACATGGAGTCGTGACGTAAACATTACGCGACAACGTCTATAATTGAGTATATTGTTGGCAAAAAATGGACGTTCGTAACATGATTTATAAAAAACAAACTATAAATTAATTAAAAGTCATACTGCTCCGTGGTGGTGGTGTGTTTTTAGATCCAAAAATGCATCTTTATTTATTCCAAAGTCCTTACACTTTGTTGCATTATCTTACAATATTGTTTTCGTATGTTTATATGGTCTCGATAATCTAGCAAATTCCGGATGTTTGCATGTTGCCGACATACAGATTAAAATCTGGGTGGGGGATTTTTTTAAAATCAGAGATGGAAAATCCCTTAAAGTGGATCTTGTCGCCGCCCCTGTTAATCGCCGCCAATTGACCGTAGTTTGTAACAATTTCCCATTTCTGAACCAAAACAAAAAGAGCTTGATAACATTTGCATGGACTGCTCGCCACCACAGCGCCACCGTGGGGATGGACTCGCACGCCGGCACGGGCAAGCGCATCCGGAAGCCGTCGCTACTCTACGAGGACTTCGAGAGCCCGTCGCTGCCGCACGCCACGCCGCTAGGTCTACCCGCCACTCCGCAGCCCGCCGTCAGAGACCCGTCGCGGTCGGGCCGGGCGACCAATCAGCTGCAGTTCCTCCAGAAGACCCTGCTCAAGTGCCTTTGGAAGCATCACTTTGCGTGGCCCTTTCACGATCCGGTGGATGCTAACAGGCTCAACTTGCCCGTGAGAAACACAATTGTACTCGCTCCTCCTAAAGTATTTGGGACAGTGAGGCCAATTCCTTTGTGTTTTTCTGAAGACTCCAAATATACATAGGTGACAAGAGAAGCTGCCATCTTTTTTTTAATCAATCAAAACAAGATCTCGTCTCGTAATTACAATCGTTAGCCAGAATGTACGTCTTATAGTGCGGAAGATACGCTCCTTTACATTCATACTCCCAACTTTTCACAATCTTTGTTTTCCAATACATATTTTCAACTAAAATCATCTGCAATCTGATCAATTAAACCGTCTCAAAGATAATGGGATGAATAAGTGATGACCAAAATATTATAGAAGAATAATAATAATAATTTAGGCGGCCTCGCCTCACTGTTGGAATTCTTTTGGATGGCATTATTAATGAATCTGCCATGAAATGCCTTCCATGCTCCTTGCAAAATGTGATAAAATTCTTTTTGTGTGTCAGGACTATCACAAAATCATCAAGCAGCCCATGGACATGGGAACCATCAAGAAGCGCCTGGAGAATAACTTTTACCGCTCGGCCAGCGAGTGCATCCAAGACTTTAGCACCATGTTCACCAACTGCTACATCTACAACAAGGTCCGTTCCGCAACCGGACGTTTTGTCGCCGGTCAAATGTACTTAGATATTAAACAGTACTTGGATATTAAACAGTACATAGATATTAAACAGTACATAGACATTAAACAGTGCTTAGATATTAAACAGTGCTTGGATATTAAACAGTGCTTGGATATTAAACAGTACTTGGATATTAAACAGCACTTGGATATGAAACAGTACTTGGATATTAAACAGTACTTGGATATTAAACAGTACTTGGATATTAAACAGTACTTGGCTATTAAACAGTACTTGGATATTAAACCGTACTTATAATATTTTCAGTAACAATAATTTCATTTTTTTTTAAATCTGTTAAATAAATCAAATCAACCAACCCCTCTCCAGCCGACAGACGACATCGTGCTGATGGCCCAGTCTCTTGAGAAGATCTTCCTCCAGAAGGTGGCGCAGATGCCTCAGGAAGAGGTGGAGCTCTCCGCGCCCAACCCCCGCCAGAAGGGCGGCCCGGGTCGTGGCCGAAAAAGCAACCGCGAGCATCCCCGTGAGTAGGCACCCCTGCCCTCGCCAATAGACGAACGCCGTCCTTACCCGCGTTTCCGTCAGACCCCCGGGCGCAGCAGGTGCCGGCCGTGTCGCAGTCGGCGTACTCGCCATCTTCCTCGGACACGGGCGAGTCCACGCCGGCCAACTCGCCACAGACGGTGATGACAAAGAGCCTGCCGCCGGCGATCATGAGCTTGCCTCCCACGCAGCCCACCACCAAGGTAGGCCTCCAACCTAAGGATGTTGCTATCTACTGTATTTTCTCGCATCTGCGTAGAAGTTGTAAAAGTATTGGACGTCAAGTGCCCCCAGTGGCAGCCGATGAGTTTACCTCCGAACGTCGGTTTAATTTTCCGTGGCACCCCGCACCGTGACCGGACGTTTGGTCGCCCGGACGTTTGGTCGCCCGGACGTTTGGTCGCCCGGACGTTTGGTCGCCCGGGTGAATATAAATTTGAGAGCTGTTTTTTTTTCAACAGTAGATATTTAGATATTAAACTCTCATGTATATAATTTTGATAGCTGGTTTCAACAGTAAACTCTGTCATGTTGTCAAACGTCCGGGCGACCAAACGTCTGGGCGACCAATTGGGTGACCAAACGTCCGGGTGACCAAACGTCCGGGTGACCAAACGTCCTGGTGACCAAACGTCCGGGTGACCAAACGTCCGGGTGACCAAACGTCCGGGTGACCAAACGTCCGGGTGACCAAACGTCCGGGTGACCAAACGTCCGGGTGACCAAACGTCCGGGTGACCAAACGTCCGGGTGACCAAACGTCTGGGCGGCCAAACATCTGGGTGGCCAAACGTCCGGGCGACCAATTGGGTGACCAATCGTCCAGGCGACTGTGTTCAGGCGACCAAACGTCCGGGAGACCAAACGTCAGAGTACCCCACTCAACGGTATTTTTGTTTTGTTATTTTTTATTTTTTTGGGTTAGAAAAAGGGCGTCAAGCGCAAGGCGGACACCACCACGCCGTCCACCCTGGGCTTGACGGTGGGCATGTCGGCAGAGGGACACGCGGTGGGCTTGGGAAAGGGAGGCCACGGCGGGCAGCCCCCGGAGACGCTGCCCGGAGTTGTCCAGCTGCTGCAGCCCGCCACCGGACGGCGCGTGGGTAGTGGGCGCCCCATCAAGCCACCCAAGAAGGACCTTCCCGACTGCGTGGTGTCGCAGGCCTCGCGGAAGGGCAAGCTGAGCCCGCCCATGCGCTACTGCGGCGGGCTGCTCAAGGACATGCTGTCCAAGAAGCACGCCGCCTACGCCTGGCCCTTCTACAAACCCGTGGACGCCGCCGATCTCGGCCTGCACGACTATCACGACATCATCAAGTGTCCCATGGACCTCGGCACCATCAAGGTGACGGATGCATGGCGGATAGTAGTCGACGTCTACTCATTGGCTGCCATTGACGGTTTACAATAGGCGTCCAATCCAATTGGACTCGGACGCCATTGTTGCCAGATTCCACACCATTTTTTTGAAAATACTGCATGGATTGATGGTTTTAGATCATAAATAACAAAAAAAAATAATAATGGTAATAATAGTTTAAGAAATGTCCTTAACAAACACATTTTTACACTTTGTTTGATTACATAAATTGGGTAAAAAATAAAAAAAAATGAAAATAACTAACAAGAAAAAAAATGGTAATAATAGTTAAAGAAATGTCATTAACAATTTTTTTTGACACTTAATTATAAAAAATGGGTAAAAAAAAGTGTTAAGAATTTTAAAAATGACATGTTGCCCTTAGGTATTTTAAATATCAAGGAACTAAATCTGAAAACATTGAGATTGGATTAAAATTTGCAAAAAAATTCATATATATATTTTGTATATTATTGTCACCAGAGGAAGATGGATGGGCGGGAGTACCGCGACGCACAGCAGTTTGCCGGCGACGTACGCCTCATGTTCTCCAACTGCTACAAGTATAACCCCCCCGACCATGACGTGGTGGGCATGGCTCGCAAACTGCAGGTGAGACTTGGTGTATATGCCTATGTCTATGTATATGTCTATGTATATGTCTATGTATATGTCTATGTCTATGTATATGTCTATGTCTATGTATATGTCTATGTATATGTCTATGTATATGTCTATGTATATGTCTATGTATATGTCTATGTATATGTCTATGTATATGTCTATGTATATGTCTATGTATGTGTATATGTATTTGTGTATGTCTATGCATTTTTAAAATTTATTTTATTTTATTTTTAAGATTTAATTATTATTATTTGTCACCATAATGGCGCCCGCAGGACGTGTTTGAGTTCAGCTTCGCCAAGATGCCCGACGAGCCGCAGCTTGACCACGCCGGCATTTCCCCGAGCGGCCACCCGTCGTCATCATCCTCGTCCTCCTCTTCGTCCACCTCGTCCTCGTCTACGTCCACCACGTCCGAGAGCGAGCCCAGCACAGAGAGCGAGAGCAGCCCGAGCTCGGATAGCGAGGAGGAGCGAGCGCACCGGTTGGCTGAGCTGCAGGACCAGGTGTGCACGCAGGTGAGTGCTTTTATTAAATCACAAATTACCATTATTTTGTCTGGCTGATTATTGTCGTTATTATTATTATTTTTGTTTAAAACTGGAACCAGAACCGCTTGGGAGATGAAATATGAATATTTTGTAACTGCAACTATACAATTAACGTCAACTCGATTTTATGTGGGCCGGACCATTTTAGATATAATATTTACATTTTTTTTTATGAATAGATTAAAAGAACTAGATTAAAATTCATGAATATTCAGTTTTTTTAAATACATCTAAAACAATGTTAATTTTTAAAAATATATTTTTAGATTTTACAAAATTATTTTTTGAACTAAAAACAGAAAAAATGATTTAAAAAAAAAAGACAATTATTGATTAAAAAGTGGGAAAATCAGGACATTTAATATACATCTATACTCTTCATTTTAATTTAATCCTAAAACAGAAAGTCACCACTCATGATTTACTTTCCCGGACCGCACAAAATGATGCAGCGGGCCAGATTTGGCCCGCGGGCCGCTACTTTGACACCAGTGGTGAAAACGGTTCCTAACTACATTGAAGAAACATGAATATTTTACCATTCATATGCTTAAACAATAAAAAGGACTGGAAGGATTTTAGGCCAATGATGTCTTAAGTCCTCTAAGAAAGTAGCCATAGATTAAAATGATCCCATGTCTAATGATTCCCATTTTTTTTCACCCTCATCTCTCTCAGCTACGAGCCGTTCACGAACAGCTGACGGCGCTCTCCCAGGGTCCCATGGTCAAGCCCAAGAAGAAGCGCGAGAAGAAGGAGAAAAAGGAGAAAAAGAAGCGTAGGAAGCCGGAGAAACGAAGCCGTGGAAGCAAGAACCGGGCTGGTTCCGAGGAATGGACCTTACCCAATAAAATGCCCAAGAGCAAGGCATCCAGAGCCGGAATGTCACAACCCAAAAAGAGCCAGAGCAAGAAGAGCAGCAAGAACAAGTTAGTAGCATGCACCAAACACACATAAAAAAGTGCTGGTTCATTATGTGGGATCACCATTTAAAATCCCTGTGTGTCAAAGTGGCGGGTCGGGGGCTAAATCTGGGCCGCCGCATCATTTTGTGCGGTCCGGGAAAGTCAATCATGAGTGCCAACTTTCTGTTTTAGGATGAAATTAGAATGAAGAGTATAGATGTATAGTAAATTTCCTGATTTTCCCCCTTTTAAATCAATAATTGTCATTTTTTAATCCATTTTTTTCTGTTTTTTTAGTTCAAAAATAATTTAGAAAAATCTAAAAATATAAGCTAAAATAAACATTGTTTTAGATCTATAAAAAACAGAATATTCAGGGCTTTTAATCCAATTCTTTTAATCCATTTATATAAAAAAAATATCTAAATATTATATCTAAAATAAAATCGACTTGATATTTAATATACATCTATACTCTTCATTTCAATTTGATCCTAAAACAGAAAGTCGCCACTCATGATTTACTTTCCCGGTCCACACAAAATCATGCAGCGGGCCTCATTTGGCCCCCGGGCCGCCACTTTGACACACCTGCCCTAAACAAGGTTATTTAGTGGACTTCCCTAATAACTCTCCTTTTCACAATTCTGTAATAATATGTCAACAAAACAATGCACTGCTAGCTTAGTCATTAGCATTCTTTCACTTAGCAACAAGTGACCCATTTATTATCCGATTTTATTAATTTTTAAAAAAAAAAATTGGGTCTCCCGTCCAGGAGCTCCAAGAAGTCGTTCTACCCACCAATGCCGGCCACTCTGCTGCCACATTACGACTCCGAGGAAGAGGAGGAGATCGTTCCTATGACTTATGACGAAAAGCGCCAGTTGAGCCTGGACATCAACAAGCTACCGGGGGAGAAACTGGGCCGGGTGGTCCACATCATCCAATCACGGGAGCCCTCGCTCCGCGACACCAACCCCGAGGACATCGAGATCGATTTTGAGACACTCAAGCCGTCCACGCTCAAGGAACTGGAGCGCTACGCCATGACGTGCCTGCGGAAGAAGCCAAGGAGGCCCTACGCTGAACAAGGTTTGAATATAATATTTCGATTTTTTTTTTTTGATAAATGGATTAAAAGAACTGGATTAAAAGCCCTAAATATTCCGTTTTTATAGATCTAAAACTATGTTTATTTTAGCTTTTTTTTAAAAAAATAGTTCTAGATTTTACAAAATGATTTTTGAACTAAAAACACTGAAAAAATTGATTAAGAAATTACAATTATTGATTTAAAAGGGGGAAAATCAGGAAATTTAATATACATCTATACTTGAATAAATGGATTAAAAGAACTGGATTAAAAGCCCTGAATATTTAGGTTTTTTTTTTATAGATCTAAAAAAAATGTTTATTTTAGCTTTTTTTAAAATATATTTTTAGATTCTGCAAAATGATTTTTGAACTAAAAACACAGGAAAATGGATTAAAAAATGACAATTATTGATTTAAAAGGGGGAAAATCAGGAAATGTAATATACATCTATACTCTTCATTTGAATTTGTTCCTAAAACAGAAAGTCGGCACTCATCATTTGACCTTCGCGGGCCACACAAAATGATACGGCGAGCCAGATTTGGCCCCCGGGCCGCCACTTTGACACATGTAAACTTACTTTTTTTATTGTGGCATTAGCGGTAAAAAAAGGTGGCGTGCTCAAGTCCAAAGAGGAGCTGACCCTGGAGAAGAGGCTAGAACTGGAGAGGAGGCTGCAAGATGTTAGCGGACAGCTCAATTCGGGAAAGAAGCCCGTTAAACCAAAAGGTGAGCATAAAAAGTCAGAGGTGAAATACAGTATTTTCTATCATATATTTTGCCTATTAAAACCACCAATATGGAGGTAAAAAAATTGTGAATCAGGGGGCGGCTTATACGCAAGAAATTGTCAAATACAACCATTCTAAGGCATCTTTAAGGGTACGGCTTATACGCGAGAAATTGTCAAATTCAACCATTTTAAGGCAACTAAGGGAACGGCTCATATGTGAGAAATTGCAAATTCAACCATTTTAAGGCAACTTTAAGGGTACGGCTTATACGCGAGAAATTGTAAAATTCAATGATTTTAAGGCAACTTTAAGGGGAAAATAGTTCTTTTTTAATGTATTATCTGTGAATGTTCACAGTGGAGAAATCCAACCCCACTGAGACCCACACGCAACCCACTCGCCTCAGCAGCTCTAGCTCAGACTCGTCCTCCTCCTCGTCTTCCTCGTCTTCGTCGTCCTCGGACACCAGCGAGTCGGATTCGGGCTGAGAACTTAGCTGTTGTAGTCGAGAAGAAGAAGAAGAAGCAACTCAGGGACCTGGGCTGGCCCAGAACGCGACACACGTGATGTTCCCCTGAAAACTGCGTCCGACACCTTTTTTGAATGTTACACTTGAAGGATGTTTTTGCAGGGATGATGTTCATTTCTCCCGGTTACTTTTTGGTGTGTAAATTCTGTGACTGGACGTTTGGTCGAGGGTCTTTTGGTCGCAGGTCAAATGGTGACAGAGATTTCACTGTTGAAACTAGCTTTTAAAATTATATTCATGAGAGAGAGTTTAATATCTGAGTACTGTTTAATATCTAAGTACTGTTTAATATCTAAGTACTGTTTAATGTCTAAGTACTGTTTAATTTCTAAGTACTGTTTAATTTCTAAGTACTGTTTAATTTCTAAGTACTGTTTAATTTCTAAGTACTGTTTAATTTCTAAGTACTGTTTAATTTCTAAGTACTGTTTAATTTCTAAGTACTGTTTAATTTCTAAGTACTGTTTAATTTCTAAGTACTGTTTAATTTCTAAGTACTGTTTAATTTCTAAGTACTGTTTAGTTTCTAAGTACTGTTTAGTTTCTAAGTACTGTTCAATGTCAAAGTACTATTGAAAGTAGCTCTCAAAGTCATATTCATGAGATAGTTTAATATCTAAATATCAACTGTTGATTCCTGAGAGAGTTTAATATCTTAGTACTGTTTAATATCTAAGTACTGTTTAATATCGGATTACTGTTGAGACCATCTCTCAAAATAATATCCATGAGAGAGTTTAATATATCTAAATATACTGTTTTCAACAGTACTTAGATATTAAACAGTACTTAGAAATCAAACAGTACTTAGAAATTAAACAGCACTTAGATATTAAACAGTACTTAGATATTAAAATGTACTTAGAAGTTAAACAGTACTTAGAAGTTAAACAATACTTAGAAGTTAAACAGTACTTAGATATTAAACTCTCTTAGATATTCAACAGTACTTAGATATTAAACTCTCTAATGAATATAATTCTGAGAGCTGGTTTCAACAGTAAACTCTCAGTCACCATTTGACCGTCGACCAAAAAAATAGCGACCAAACGTCCGAGCACCTTAAATTCACGTACAAAAGTCTACGTTTCTTTTATAAAGAAGGATTTTTAAGATTAGTTCCATCTGCCAGAGAAGGACATGTTGACATACGAGTTGGACGACTGTGTTACGTGAAGCACTGTTTGTAAGCTAGTAAAATTGTGCGACACTAATAGCATATAGTTCCATTAATACTTGGACAAAAAGTAGTACACAAGTATAAATGATTAAATACTCATACAGTTTCTACATTCCAAATAGTAATGTTAGAGGTTTTGCTGTTCTGGCTGCAGACAAGTTGATTTGTTTTGTTCAGAGAATGTTCACTATGAGAAATTGTTGAAGTAACGCTTGTATATTCAAAGTATTTATGCTATTGCTCATACTACTGCATCCTATCTATTCTTACCTTGCTTCTGTTCTTGTTTGTGTCCTTTTTACATGATTTTTAGAGTTCTCTCTCATTCCTGTTGACCATCACTGTTTGTTTACATGGCTTTTCTTTTCTGGTTCTTCAGTTGACAGCCTTGGTTATTAAAATAATCTGTAAAAACACTGTGATCATCTTTATCTTGTTGATTTGCATGTAGTTTATGAGTCAGCCCTTAGGGGGCGTGCACGGTAGCACGCTTATTTGACAATTAAAATATATATTTTTAAAAATGAGCAATATAACAACGCACTAATTCTACCATAACATTTGATTTTAAAAATCTCAAAACTTTCCTTTGAATATAAATTGTTGATATACGTATTTAAACAGCGTTTCTATTATTTAAAACTTTATTGGCAATTTGACAATAAACAAACAATCTGTATTACAGACTTTGAGTTTATACTCTAATTATAATTATTAATAAACTGTACATATACAACAAGCGTTTTTAGGCAAAAAAATGTACAGAATATTTAGCTAAATTTGCGGTATCTTCTCTAAACTTTCCAGAACGTCAACATAATGGACATTTCTATTTATCCAAAGAGCAGGGGCGCATCATTTTAAGTGACTTCAAACTAACCGCTTCAACCACTATAAACAACAATTCTTCCAAAATTAAATTGTATGTTTATTTTTATTTATTTATTCTTTTTTGGAGTCCATCATCTATATTACTGTGACAAATTACCTAAAATACATTTTAGGTACCCCAACTTCGAATGTGAGATAGTACAATCCACTTCGACAGCTTGAGCTAGCTAGCTTGGGTGCTCTATACTCGTGCATCACCCAACGACGCCCAAAACGTAAATTTCCGGCTTATTTGTGCCTCTCGAGTGCTTCTTCCCATCGCAAAAATGTCTGCTGCCAAAATAGGAGACATGTCTCCCACCGAAAAGGAGTTGTTTGACGTTATCACAACAGGTAAAGTCAGCTTCTCTCTGGCTAATCCCTCAAAATTTCTAATATCGTAACCACGAGTGACCTCGTGCGCTTTTTATCTCATCAAAACAGTAACAACCATAAATACTAATGTTATATTTTCGACATTTTTTGTGTTTATAGTTAACGACCCAGAACCTAAGTGCGTTGACATCGAACAATATTTATATGTGTAGTTCTATCTTCTTTAACTCCAAAACAACAGCATTTCCAACACATATCATTATATATTATTACACTCATTAACACATTTACTTGCATTGACAATGATATACTATTAAACACGCTGAAATGAGTTTAATGATGCTGAAAGTTTGAAAGAATCACGTGTATTTGATATTTATATAATAATGCTTCATCTAGAAACCTTATAGACTACTAGTATTAATTTAGACTTTTAAAACTACGGTGTATTTGGTTCATTTCAAAAAATCTCAGCAATATAACAAATAAACCCACATTACACGCCGTCTGCTGGTCAAAATGTGCATTGCAGGATCATGTCGGTTGTTTGCGCTCATGGTAGAAAAATCATTTAAAATGTTAACAGGACATTTTATCGAACACATGAAATTAAAACATATGATGACTGAGTGTTCTTTTCTTAAAAAAATATTACAGGAAATGTCCAAGAGGCTTCCAGACTGCTTGGTTGTAAAGAAGTTAGAGTAAACTGCTTGGATGAGGTATGGAAAAAAAAGTGACTATTTCGGTGCTCGGACGTTTGGTCGCCAGTCAAATGGTGACAGAGAGTTTACTGTTGAAACCAGCTCTCAAAATTATATTCATGAGAGAGAGAGAGTTTAATATCCAAGTACTGTTTAATATCTAAGTACATTTGGCCGGCGACCAAATGTCCGGCGACCAAATGTCCGGCGACCAAATGTCCGGCGACCAAATGTCCGGCCACCAAATGTCCGGCGACCAAATGTCCGGCGACCAAATGTCCGGCGACCAAATGTCCGGCCACCAAATGTCCGGCCACCAAATGTCCGGCCACCAAATGTCCGGCCACCAAATGTCCGGCCACCAAATGTCCGGCCACCAAATGTCCGGCCACCAAATGTCCGGCCACCAAATGTCCGGCCACCAAATGTCCGGCCACCAAATGTCCGGCCACCAAATGTCCGGCCACCAAATGTCCGGCCACCAAATGTCCGGCCACCAAATGTCCGGCCACCAAATGTCCGGCCACCAAATGTCCGGCCACCAAATGTCCGGCCACCAAATGTCCGGCCACCAAATGTCCGGCCACCAAATGTCCGGCCACCAAATGTCCGGCCACCAAATGTCCGGCCACCAAATGTCCGGCCAAGAAATGTCCGGCCACCAAATGTCCGGCGACCAAATGTCCCGTCACGATCGGAACGAGGTCCAAATTTCAAGTGATGTCCTTTTTTTGTCTCTCCTGCCAGAACGGCATGACGCCACTAATGCACGCCGCCTACAAGGGCAAAGCCGACATGTGTCAGCTGTTACTGAGGCACGGCGCCGACGTCAACTGCAACCAACACGAGCACGGCTACACGGCACTTATGTTTGCCGGCCTCTCGGGTATGCTAACACGCTGCGTTGGCTAACACAAACGATTATTTATGCTATCAATGGCCTTTATGCAATTATTAATCCGCCATTTTTTACGCCACTCACAGGGAAGACGGACATCACATGGATGATGTTGGACGCCGGCGCCGAGACGGACGCCGTCAACTCGGTGGGGAGGACGGCGGCGCAAATGGCCGCCTTTGTCGGTACGTTTGACGGCGTCCCACGCCGCCTCTTCCTCGTATTTGAATGTTTTTGTACGCCGTCTCGTCGTCCAGGGCAACACGACTGCGTGACGGCCATCAATAATTTCTTCTCCCGCACCCGGCTGGACTACTACACTAAAACGCAGGGTCTGGAGAAGGAACCCAAGTTGCCCCCCAAGCTAGCCGGACCCCTGCACAAGATCATCATGAGCACCAATCTCCACCCGGTTAAGGTATGGTATTTTCTGCACTATAAGGCGCAGATGTTAGTGGTTGGAGTAGGGGATTGTGGTTATACAGCCACTAGATGGAGCTGTAGTAGTAGTAGTAGGAGTAGTAGTAGGAGTAGTGGTAGTGGTAGTAGTATTAGTCCTAAGTGCACAAATGACAACAAATAAATATACATATATAAATAACAAAGGAAAATAAATACATAGTAAATGAGTATAACTAATCAATCAATAATAACAATGCATAATAGATAAATAATAAGAGTATAAATAATCAATTGTGATTAAAAGTGAATAATAGATAAATAATAAAGGAGTATAAATAATCAATCAATAATAACTGAATAATAAATAAATAATAAATGAGTATAAATAAACACTCAATAATAACAATGAATAATAAATAAAAAATAGAGTAATCAATAAGCAAGTCATAAATAAAACGGTTAACAACATAAATATTCAGGCAAGTGCACAAATAACAACAAAAACGAATGAACAGCTAATTAAATAATCTAGATAGTTACCATGAATATTGATAAAATAATCAATAATTAATAAATTAAAAAAAAATGTCAACAACATAAATATTCCGGGACGTGTACAAATAACAACAACAAATGAACGAACAGATAAATAGTCGATAAATAGTAACAATGAATAATAATAAAATTATCAGTCAGCATAATAAATAGTCCACAACATAAATACAAAGTAGGGAAATGTACAAATAACAACAAATGAACATATAAAGTAAAATAAAAAATGAATTAATGCTAATGGGAATTTTTGGACTTAAACGAGTTGAAAACGATCCTTCACCGATGCAGCTGGTGACCCTGGTGAAGGAGAACCCACTACTGGCGTCGCCACCATCGCTGGACAAATGCCGGCGCGTTGTGGAGCTCATCTGCGAGAAGTGCATGAAGCAACGTGACATGAACGAAGTCCTGGCCGTCAAGATGCACTACATCGGATGCGTGCTGGATAAATGCGCCTCCTTCCTGGAGCATAATCGTGATAAGCTGGACGGACTAATCAAAAGGTGGCCGCCTACTCCTCCATTTTCCTTCTTCTTCTTCTTCTTCTACTCGCTAAATGCTACTTTGTTTTTGCATTTCCAGCCTCCTGAAAGGCCGAGACGGAGACGGCTTCCCGGTCTTCCAGGAGAAGTTTGTCCGCGAGTGTGTACGGAAATTTCCCTTCTGTGACGCCACCTTGTTGCAGCAGCTGGTGCGCAGTATCGCCCCTGTTGCCGTTGTGAGTTCGATTCCCAGTAGGAATTTTTGTTTTCAATTGTTATACCGTATTTTCCAGACTATACGGCGCATCGTATTTTTAGCCGCAGTGTCAGTAACGAGTGCTATTTCTGTATTTTAAACACACAAAGGATGCATTGGTTTTTTATACACCAATCTCCACCTGGTTAAGGTACTGTATTTTCTGCACTATAAGGCGCAGTGGTCCTGGTAGGGGTTTGTGGTTATACAGCCACTAGATGGAGCTGTATTAGTAGTAGTAGTGCTTGTTAGTTGTTATTCGTTAATTGAATTTAATAGAATGTTTTTATTGTCATTATACAAGTATAATGAAATTTAAAGCTTCAACAATAAGTGCACAAATAACAACAAACAAATATACATATAAATAACAATGGCAAAAATACACAACTTTAAACAAACATGCTGTATTGGTCCATATATAAGGCGCACTGGATTATAAGGCGCTCTGTCTATTTTGGAGATAATTTAAGACTTTTATTTGCGCCTTATAGTCGTGAAAATAAGGTAATTATTATTATTTTTAAACGTTCTTTTTGACGTGGTAACCCGCAGGGCGACGAACCCACAGCGTTGTCGGTGTTGACGCAAGCCGTGACGGGGCAAGTGGGTTTTGTGGATGCCGACTTTTGCACCACCTGCGGGGATAAAGGAGCGCAAAAAAGGTGCTCTGTTTGTAAAACGGTAAGTAAAAGGCATTTTTAATTTTTTTTAATGGAAAAAAACATGTAGTTTATGTTGTTATGTATATTTAAGTTTAAAGCAAACAATGTTCCGTATTTATACACAATGAATAGTAAAGTAATCCCTCAAATATCGTGGTTAATTCAGACCAGACATGGTGCAATAACCCCTATTATAAAAATAATAATAATAATAGAGGAAAAAAGTAGTAAACCTAAAAAAAGAAAATAGGAGGAAAAATAATTTTGCATTTGCAATAATCGAGGGACTACTGTTTAAGTTAAATTAATTAAAGTAATAATAATTATTAGCTATCATCAGTATTGTTATTATTTTTATCATTATTATCATCATTATTATTATTATATTATTATTATTTTTTATTATTATTTTATTTATTTTTTAATTATTTATTATTATTATTTTATTATTATTATTTTATTATTATTATTTTATTATTATTATTATCATTATTATTATTATTATTACTATTATTATTATTATTTTATTACTATTATTATTATTATTTAAATCCCTATTATTTCATTGTCATAATGAAAAAATATGATCACACAATTAAGAACAATCAAAAAAAGGACCAATGGATTTTGAGCTAATATCTTGAATGGGCGTGGCCTTTTGCTTGCAAACAGGTGCTGTACTGCGACCAATCGTGTCAGAAGTTACACTGGTTCACGCACAAGAAAGTCTGCAAGAAGCTGAACGAGGAGCGCCAAGAGCAGCTAGCGCAAAAGCCAGGTTAGTTGTAGGCTAAAGCACCCCAACATTTTCCACTCCCAACATATCACTTTTCCATTTCAGCTCCGAGTGATGACACGGACCAACCTGCCCAATCTGCCCAGCAACAGTGAGTGTCACCCACGTAAAAGGCAAACAGGTGAACCATGTTGGGAGAAGTGGCACAATTATCTTAATTAGGGAATACATCTATATATTTATAACCATACTGCAGTACTTACTGTAATTGTTTTGTTTCCATTCACGTCTTTGATAAATACAAAAATCAAAGGTTTTGCCGTTTAAATACTTTTTATTTCGATTTTATCTCGACTTTATCGGGGCTGCAGTGAGCCCTCCAGTCCTGCCAGGGGGCAGCATTTCACTAAAAATAAATCAAGTCTGCTAAAATTGAAATATTGAACAAACTAAAATGAGTAAAAATAAATAAACATTCAAAATTAATTTGAATGAAGTTTATTTATTAAAAATACTGCGACTCATACAAAATTACTGAATTTAAAACTAAATTTGTTAATCCCTTCAAAATAGGAAATTTTCTCTTTAAAATATAATTTTTAAAAAATCCAGGCTAAAAAAACAAAAAAATGTCATTTAACAACAGTCATTTAATTGAGTCATAGCTATATATTTTATCTATATTTTTAAAAACAACATTTCAAATGTTTGTATTTTTCTTTAAAAAAATCACAGTATTTGGGGGAAATACACACCCAAAAAACCCCTAAATAAAAAAAATCAGCATTCTGGAGGCCATTAAAAAAAAACAACTCCATTTATTGGCCATGTTCAGAAACTTTAATATACTATATAAATATAACATACTATAATAACCGGTTGTAACCAGTCGAGTGTCGTCATCAGGCCTGTAAAACTTGCCCCACCAAGGCCAGGCTTCGGTCTCGTATCAAAGTTGACACCAGCGAGGCCACTTTGGTCAGCGATTTCATCCAAGTTTCAGCACCCTAGTAAAAAAAAATAAAAAGACACAAAAAATAGGCCATGACCCATCATTTGTCAAATTCCCTTTAGAACTCCGTATTTTCTGGCATATAAGCCATATTTGTCTCAAAAAAAATTATAACCGAATCGAAGGTAAGGCTTATATGCGCATAAATTAAACATAACATGCACGAAATGCCATAACACAATGCTAATAATTAGTGCAAAAAATGAGTAAATTATCAAATTGTTTATTAACAGAATTTTCCTTTTACATTATCAACAATAAATTATGAACAAGAGAATAACATAAGAACATAAATAAATGTCAATTCATGTTGTCTGCACGTACTAAAACACTGCGTCCCCTAGCGGATATTACAAGAACTACACATTTTAAAGAAAATTCATTTTTTTTATACAATGCAGCTTTCTTCACCGGGCCGTACCAAACCACCAGACAGGCCAGATCTGGCCCGCGGGCCGTATGTTTGACACCCCTGCCCTAGTCTGTCTTTCAGACCTTGATATTGTGAGTAGGTCCAATTGGAAAAGAACCCCAGCAGGGTAGATAGACTCCACCCCCTCCCCCAAACATCGTCTCCATTCTCCACCATTCTTTTCTTCTCCTTAGCCGGCTAATCTACTTTCAGGTTTAGGATTCCCAGGAATTTCCTATCCTAGCCCTGTATACCCCCCCCTACCCCCCAACATAGTGTCAAATTTACCTTTGACAGATCCAAGTCCACATGGATGCCGTACGTGTAAATATTTTGAAGTTTAGCCGCTGATGCTAATTTGGCTAACGCCAAATGTCCGTCTAAATCGCCCAAAGAAACCTAAAAAAAATAAAAATTAACATTTTAAATCCAGGCAAATGAAGATAGGACGATATACTTACCGCTATGACAACCACGGTGTGGAATAGCGTTTGATTGGACGCCTGAATTGTGGTAAATATGGCTTCCATTTGTGTTAAGTTAAAGCCGTTTGTCTGGAAAACAAAAGGTCATTTTTTATTGTTTTAAGCCCCGTTCAGAGAATATTTTGAAGACCAGATGTGGGTTTTGCTTTGTTATGCCGCCAAATTGTTTTGTTTGAAGGAGGCGACCTTTCCCTTTTGTTGAAAAATGGCAATTTACAGAGAATTGGATCACGTTGGAGACCTCCGATAGATATGAGATGTTGTCTCCCGTTAAATCCGGGAAGATGTTCAGCTCCTGGAAAATAGCGACATTAAATTTCAATTAGGATTTGCGGCTTTTCATCGTTTAATTCCACGTTTTAACCCACGGGTGTCAAAGTGGCGGCCCGGGGGCCAAATCTGGTCCGCCGCATCATTTTGTGTGGCCCGGGAAAGTAAATAATGAGTGGCGACTTTCTGTTTTAGGATCAAATTAAAATGAAGAGTATAGATGTTTATTACATTTCCTAAAATTCTCCCTTTTAAATCAATAATTGTCATTTTTTTAATCAATTTTTTCTGTGTTTTTAGTTCAAAAATTATTTTATAAAATCAAAAAATAAAAAAGCTCAAATAAACATTGTTTTAGATCTATAAAAAACAGAATATTCAGGGCTTTTATTCAATAATTGTCATTTTTTAATCAAATTTGCAGTGTTTTTAGTTCAAAAATTATTTTGTAAAATGTAAAAAAAATATTTAAAAAAAAACTAAAGATAAACATTGTTTAAGATCTATAAAAAAACTGAATATTCCAGTATTTTTATTCAATAATTGTCATTTTTTTAATCAAATTTTCAGTGTTTTTAGTTCAAAAATCATTTTGTAAAATCTAAAAATATATTTAAAAAAAGCTAAAATAAACATTGTTTTAGATCTATAAAAAAACAGAATATTCCGGCAGTTTATTTCAGTTCTTTTAATCCATTTATAAAATAAAAAAAATCTAAATATAGGCTAACTCATACGTACCATTTCTGCGTCCTCTCTGAGCGAGTCGGCCATCTTCTCGGCAAACGGGATTCGAGCCGTGATCACAAAGGCGCTCTTGCATAGCGTCTCTGAAACAAGATGGACGCCGTTTACGACAAATCTTTTATTTTGAAGGTCTGCCTATCATTTAGATCCGTATAGAAATATTCCCTCTACGGGTGCAAATTCAGTCATTTCCGTTCTGCTCGTCCTTAAGGGCCGCGGGGGTGCCGGAGCCTATCCCGGCCAATTCTGGGCAATAGGCGGCAGACACACAAAATTGGTCGCCAGCCATTTTCAGGGCAAGAGGAGACAAACATCCAATTATAGGACAATTTAGAGCAGGGGTAGGAAACCTATGGCTCAGGAGCCACATCTGGCTCTTTTGGCTCTCGCTCACCTTTGATAACGGATTCTGCGGCTGCCAAATCCTGTTTGTACGTGACCTGAAGTTGGTCAAAAAGGGTTAAATTGGTAAAAGCCATGTTAATTCTGTCACGGAGCTCATGATAGGTCACCTTCCATAAAGTGGGCGGGCCCTCGATGAGTTTGGCTTTAGTATCGCAGTACTTTAGAACCAGGTGAAGACACTCGGTACCAAAGTCAAAGTCGCTTTGTTGGCACTGAGGAAGGAGGAAATACATCATAAAAAAATAACTTTGCTAGCAAAATGCTAACATAGCAAAACATTATTGCATAGTCTTGTATGTATTGAACTACAAATCAAACAAAAAGATTTTTAGTATGGGTCAACAAACATTTATAAAAGGACTAAAATATGATAAACAAGAACAATACTACTATTTTAATTTCATGAATTCAGTTTGTACAAAAACAAGAATTTTAAAGTGCTAATATTTGAATAGTTGTAAAAACCCCACAGAAACTCAGCTAGCTGTTAGCTGCTAGCTTCCAAGTTTTGTTGTAGAAAACTGTTTTAAAAAATCTAAAAAATTCTCTCAAAATAATTTCATTTTCTTTCAAAATATTTTCAATTTTTTTATTTTTACTTCAAAATATTTTCCCGTTTTTTTTTCTTTGAAGATATTTACGTTTTTTTTTATATTTCTTTCAAAATATTTTCCCTATTTCTGTATTCTTCTTTCAAAATATTTCCCTATTTTAGTATTTTTCTTTCAAAATATTTTCCCTATTTTATTATTTTTCTTTCAAAAATATTTCCCCTATTTCTGTATTTTTCTTTCAAAATATTTTCCCTATTTCTGTATTTTTCTTTCAAAATATTTCCCTATTTTATTATTTTTCTTTCAAATTATCTCCCTATTTAAGTATTTTTCTTTCAAAACATTTTTCCCCATTTTTTTCTTTCAAATCATTTTCCCATGGCCCGTTTCCCAGCCCAAAAATATTTACCCCGTTTCCCCGTGTAACAAAGCAACCAAACGTCAAGCCTCAACACACACTTAACACAAATTAAATTACCCTTAAAAGCATCCAATTCAAAGAAAAGCACATCAAAGTACAAAAATGATGTCCACTCATGCATCAAGCCGTTTGTCTCAGGGGGGAAAAACACTCGGAACATCCCACTAATCCTCCACCTTTCATCTAACTGTCGTCATGGCGTCAACACCAAAAAACGGACCGTAGAATTCCCACGCAGTCCTTTTATTCCCGTCCAAGTCCACGTACCTTCTGGTAAGCTCGATGGATGACGTGGTAGTGGAAGGCCTGAGGCATCTCGCTGGCTCTGTACTTGGCTCGCTCCAGGGATTGGTCCAGGAACCCCTCGGACGTGGTGGCGATCACCGTGGAAACCAGCGGACGGACGGCGCCCGAAGCCTGATGTAAAAGGAAACGGTAATTAGACACGATTTATACACTTTCACGTATTTTATACTTAAAAAAAATTATTTCAAAGTGTGTACAACTTATGTACGGGTAAAAAAACTATCTTGTTTACTCCATTTTGGCTCTAATCCGGATCGTCTAGGACTCTAGGTCACTGGCATCAGACGAAAGCTAGCAGAATGCTAACATAGCAAACTATTTTTGCCCGATCTTGTATATATAGAACTACATACAAATCCTTAAATATTTGTATCCCACCATCAAACTTGTCACTTTTGTCTTTTCACTAAATAAATATAGCGCGTCAGCAAGCAATGTACCCAGCGTCATACAGCGACATCTACAGAATGATCAATTTATTAAATTTTCAATGTTTGATCCAAGATGGCGGCGCAAGGGTGCAGTGGCTCTTTGTTGTTTACTGGGAAAAACGTAATGTTTGATCCAAAATGGCGGCGCATGCAGGTGCAGTGGCTCTACGCTCTTTACTGGGAAAAACTCATTGTTTGATCCAAGATGGCGGCCCGCACAGGTGCAGTGTCTCTGCTCTTTACTGTGAAAAACGCAATGTTTAATCCAATATGGCGGCGCACGGGTGCAGTTTCTCTATGCACTTTACTGGGAAAAACGCACTTTGTTGAGTAACACCACCAATTTCGTTATATTATTGTTGTATCATGACAAAGTATTTTGTTTTCATTTGATTGGGCAACTCGTTCAATTTGGAAAAAAATAGACTTTTAAGTGTTTTTTTTAATCGCTTAATAAGGGGAATTGCAATCATTAATAAGGTGAGCGATTGGTTGATGTTGACAGGTATTGCACTGACCCCGTGTTCCCGGGCAGCCATGACGACCCGACGCAGTAATTCCTCTTCCACGAAAGGTCGCACAGCGTCATGGACGACAACGACCATTCCGTCCTTTCCCTCTTGGTCAGCCAGGGATTGGACGCCGTTGCGAATGGACCTGTGACGCGTCGAACCGCCCGGCTCGACGTGGACTTTAACGTGACGGTAGTGCTTGACCAGGTTTGTCATCAGGTCTGTTTTCTCTTTAGCCACGACAACCACGATTCGACGGATCCACGGTATACTGCGAGAAGAAGACATTTTTTCAGTTAAAGGTACATTTTGGGAGGATTCAAAACTGGAAACTTTATTTAGTACTGTTCAATCATTGGATAACTGGGCGGGGCAACATCACGCAGCCCCAGCTGGTGGTAATCATATCGAAATGGTCCATTCAAACTTTTTGGGTTGTTTGCAAGACATTTGGTTAGTTGAATTGTTTTGACCCAAACCCGATTTATGTGTAAATATCTAAAAAAAATGTTATCTCCATCTCGAGCCAAACTTTAATTCCTAGATAAGTGTTTTGGGTGAAATAGTTTGAGTCATAGGCACCGATCTCAACCACTAGTCCGTGCAGCATTGAAACCTAACATGCAAACGTAACTTTCCCAGTTAAATGTAAGTTAATACCTCTCAAAGGCTTGAATAGTGTAACTTATAAGTGGTCGGCCCAGTAGTGTGCAGAATTGTTTGGGTGTCTGCAGTCCGGTTCTCTCTCCGCTGCCACCAGCAGGAAGGACCACATACACCGGGAAGTCCACGGCGACTGTGGCCGGCGAAAGGCATCGCTTTTCGGGTTGGTTGGAAAGGAAAGTCCCAGGATGGGTGGGCCTGTCTGGTTCCTTGCCCGACATGAGGAGAAAATCCATCAGTTCTCCGGTGCAATGTCACGAATGTTCATTTTTGGGTGTTCCCATTTCATCGAAGAGGTACGTACATTTATTTGTATCCTTTTAAAGATTGTTAATTAGAGCGACTTTTTACTCCCGACAAATCGTATAAAAATAGAAAATTACGGTCGCATAACATAACACAGGCTAGATGATTAAAAGGTCAGCAGAAAGGCGTAGCGAACTGGCGGCCATCTTGGAACAGGGTTAGGGTTTTTGATAAGAACTTTTCTGAAGAAAATTTGGTTAAAATTGTTTGAACATTGAGAAGGTCAATCCATTTCATATTTAATATTGCCACAGAATTTCACCTGTCGTTTATTTTAATGGTCTTGAAAACTTTATTTACATGTAATTTAACAGATTGAATACAAAAAGAATATATTACATCAACATTTTTATACACATGGCTGTGAAATGTTATCAAAAATGCTAAAAGTATTAATTTGACAAACATATTATATTACACATATTTACAAAAAGTTGTCTTAAAGCAAAAATGGCTAAACTGTTGCAAATATCTGGTTAATTGCAGTTTAAGGCGTCTTAGCTTAACGGGCCAATTTGGTGCCAGTTCTGGCTCGTATGTTTCTCTCCCAGAGATTTCCCACTCTTAGACTGGGTTTGCTGTGGCACCCCCGCACCAAACTTCTGTCCCGACTCATTGTGCTGCCTAGAGAACCTCTTGCACTTACACGAAGTGACCACAGTGATTTTGTACGTTCTGGCGCTGCCGTCCAGGCACTGCAAACGGATGCGCTGCGCTCGGGTTTTGTCGTTGACGCAACGCCAGTCCGGGTTTCCTGCGCGTCGAGTCCAGAACCTCCTGGAACGGCGGCTGTCGCCGATCCAGTTGTGAAGCATCTGGGATGGTAGACACTCGCCGGCGCACACCAGCTCCTTGATGGGGTGGACGCTGGTGCAATGGCCGTCGGAGATGTACTTGGTTGACCTCAGTTCTCGGCAGCCCAGTTGGTTCCGATCTGAGGAATTATAGCCACAACTCAGGACAACCCATAGATCAATGTTTTGTTCCGTATTAAATTGGAAAATAGTCAATTAATATGCTTTTTCGCTCAAATCTATTGTTAGAATTGTTTTTTTTCAGATGTACTGTCAATATTTCAGTATATAAATTGAATCTGGTGTCCAAAAAGTTTTTTTTTCCCCAAACTTGAGTCTTGACAAAGAGGGCGTCGTCTTATAATCGGGGTCGTCTTATAGTCGGGGTCGTCTTATAGTCGGGGTCGTCTTATAGTCGGGGTCGTCTTATAGTCGGGGTCGTCTTATAGTCGGGGTCGTCTTATAGTCGGGGTCGTCTTATAGTCGGGGTCGTCTTATAGTCGGGGTCGTCTTATATTGGGGAAAATATGGTATCAAAAGTTAATTATGTAGAAACAATAATACAAACATTTTGCTACAACTGAGCTACTATGCTAGCGTTAGCACTAATAGCCCTAGTTTAAATGGACAGTGGAAATTTGAAGACTCCTTTTGTGCTTTCCCATTGGCTTTGAACGCACCATATTTATTCAAAGTTATTTTATCAGTGTTAGATGGTTTTGAAACAAATAACCCGTCCTTTTTGTATTTTTTTCCTTGAAACTTTTTGGCTGCGGGCTGTAGATCATTCTCTGCCGTAACTTAAACCGGCGTCCATTCAGAACTTCACACGCCTGGCTGACAATGGTAGCCTTTACGTGAGTGACGCTCTTTGATGAATGGTCGCAATGACCTCACGGTGGTGAGCTGTCTGTCATCCGCCAAGAGTGACACTTTTTTTTTCTTCTTCTCTTCATTTAATCCCGTTTAGAAATGAGTATGTCTGTTGTTAACTCTTTCACTGCCATTGACAACAATAGATGTCTTGTGTATTTTGATGGTTAAGTGGGACTAAATTTGGCATTTATTAGTATTTCTATATAAAATAAAATGGGATTATATTATTACATCAAATTTAAATCAACAATGCAATTAAACTATTTTTTAAACATTTAGTAGACATATTTTTTTGGCATTTATTAGTATTTCCACATCAAATAAAATGGAGATATATTATTAAATCTAATTTGATATCAACAATACAATTAAACTATTTTTTCAAAATTTAGTAGACACATTTCTATTTTATTTACTGCTATATTCATTAGAAAATGTCATTAATTTTTTCATAATGCAAAAATAATGAGTAAAATTAACTATTAACTAACATTGAATAAATACATTAAAAATGATTTGAATGATCTTCAAATATTTTTAATAAAACAATTGTGAAATTTCAAAATTGGTGTAAATAATAAAAATCAAAATAATATATATTAAATAACAGTATAATTAATTTATTTTTACATCAAAATAAATTGACCTTTAAAATAATTACTATCATAACATAATTATAAATTAAATGAATTTTTAACATTCCCATCTATCGTATTAAATATGATATTAAATGCCAGAATTGTCATTATACAATTTTTATGAGATTTAACATTATGAAGTGCACAAATAAATTAAAAAAATCCTATTTTAGAGGAATTAATTAAAAAAACAAATACCTGGTTGCAGTATAATAGAATAAGAGTAATTATTACTGGCTTTGAACTATTTTTAGCACGCCATTATTCACAAAACATCCAACCAAGCCCCCCATTGCCCCCTCTTACCGTTTCCGTCCCTCCCCACCGATCTCCCGCCGGCTCGAGCCCGGTTCAGGGACGCATTTCCCCCCTGGACGTCTTCCCCGGCCGGTTGGGGCCGGACCACCGGGCCACCCGTGTGCTCTGTGGCGTCGTTTTTGAAGGCCTGGCAGCCCCCCAGGACCATGAAAAGCAAAAGGGGCAAGAAATCTTGGCGCATGGTGAAGTGGAAGGAGTTAGTGATGAAGAAAAGGATGTTAAGAAGGCTTTTATTTGGAGGAGGGACTTAAGGTGACTTTGTTTGGGTGGAACAGTAACCACTAATACACCCACTTTTTACTAAAACAAGTTTTAAATAACATAGAATTGAGTCAGTAAGTCAAGTAAATGATGTTAAAAGACAATCTGTCAATCATATTTCCATTTTTTACCCATAAATCCATTTTTGAAAGCTTCATCTATCAATCAATCTTTTACAGCTAAAAAAAATAACTGGCTGAGACGTAAAAGATGTATTTTTGATTTGTTAGTGACATCTGGTGGTCACATTTGTTATTGCAGTTTTGTACAGTTGCAAATGTTTCCAGTAGATAGTGCTATTGTACTTCTCAAGATTATCTTGACCACCAAATTATAAAAAATAAATAAAAATACAGTACAGTCCCGCTGTTTATTGTTTTAAACCATAAAAAAATTAAAAAAAATATTTTTTATTAATTAAATTAATTTTAATGTTGACTTTTAACCTTTACATAGGGCCAGCGATTTTTTATCATTAAAAATATGATTTAAAAAAAAATAATTTGCATTTAAAAATTGATTATAACTTGACTTTTTCAATGTCGGTATAAAAATGAATGATAAAAAAAATTAATGATAAAAAAATCATTAAAACTAGAAATAATAATATTAAGTATTCTAAGTACTCTGGTTATGGCCCAAAGTAACAACACTTTTAATTAGATTTTTGATGTTTATGTGCTATAGATGACGCCAGACGTCATTTTTTATTGGGAGGAGCTAAAATGTCAAAAAAATATAAAACCAAACGCCATAATTTGTCCTTGCAAGGCTTCATTTGTATCTTCTGTCATTTTTTTCTCCGTTTCGGGTGGTTCTGCGGCACCCCTCAAACGTTCGCGGGTTGGTTTTACTTAGACACGTGAGGTCTGGACCGTGGGTTCGAGTCCGGAATTCTACCAGAGCCTAATTCTCATTCTCTTTTGTTTTTTTAGTCAAATATAAGAATTTAGATTTGACTTGCAAAGACTCAACTCGACGTTCTTGTCAATCACTTTTTATGACCCTGTGGATTCAAATATAGATTTTCAAATTACAGCTAAGTCAGCCTCGCTTGATTTCATTGGTTAAAATGACAAAAATAGGCTTTTTTTATGCCCACATGTTGCCCACATTAGATTTTTTTTTAGGGTAGTTTTTCAGCACTCAAAAGTCGGAATTCTAACGACACCGTAGAGACGGAGCCCCGCTGATCTTTCCCATGGACGGAGCTTTTCCGTTCCCTTTTTTTTAAAATCAGAGAACTAAATAAACCTACCGTATTTTCACGACTATAAGGCGCACCTAAAAGTCTTAAATTTTCTCTAAAATAGACAGGGTGACTTATAATCCAGTGTGCTTTATATATGGTAAAAAAAAAAAAATGTCGTTCATTGACGGTGCGCCTTTAAATGTGGTGCGCCTTATAGTTGTGAAAATACGGCAAAAAAAAACAACAATGTGCAATTTTTTATTCTAAAAACACATTCAATTTATTGCTAACATACAAAAGAAGATGCCATTATCCTGCTAATGAAAATTAGCATCATGCTAAAAACAAAAACAAAAAAATACATACATTTATCTCAAAAATACTATTTTTTTAGGCCTTCTTCTACTTGTTACTGTCTTCGCGGGTTCGATTCCAGGTTGGTTCTCACTTTAAAGGGTTTGCATCTTCTCCCTGGGTTTGCGTGGGTTTTATGCGGGCATCCATTTACTCCTACCTCCTAAAAACTTGCATGCTAGGCTAATTGTATGCTAAATTTCCTTAGCTACCTGTGATTTATTGTTTCTTTGTGTCCTACGATTCAACAACAACCAATTCAGGACGTCGCCTACCTACTTACTTCCCGGGATAGGCTCCGGCACCCCCTCACCTCCCAAAAAAACGCATGCTAGGCTAATTTATGCTAAATTTCCTCTAGCTACCTGTGATTTATTGTCTCTATGTACCCTACGATTTGCCGGCAACCAATTCAGGGCATCACCAACCCATTTACCAACCCGGGATAGGCTCCAGCACCCCCTACCTCCCTAAAACATGCATGCTAGGCTAATTTATGCTAAATTACCCCTAGCTACCTGTGATTTATTGTCTCTATGTACCCTACCATTGGCCGGCAACCGATTCAGGCCATCACTTACCTATTTACTAACCCGAGATAGGCTCCGGCACCCCCTACCTCCCTAAAACATGCATGCTAGGCTACTTTATGCTAAATTTCCTCTAGCTACCTGTGATTTATTGTCTCCATGTACCCTATGATTTGCCGGCAACCAATTCAGGGTGTCTCCTACCTATTTACTAACCCGGGATAGGCTCCGGCACCCCCGCACAGTATGAAAAATGAATAAAACATTGAAGATTGGAGTTCAGAGCAATGTTAAAGTAAATTTCAATTTGTTAAATAGACACACGAGCAGTTTTGAGCCGGAATACTTTTAGAAACTGGAAGGCCCCCCTTTGGCTCCGCCTCCGGAAGAATTAGCCGCTCAGACATTACCACACTGGATTGTTTTTCTGGAGCGCCATGCACGGGCCCAATCGGGCCTCTTTCCTCCACTCTCTAATTAGATTAACTGGGTCCCCAATCTGGCTTGCTGGACCTAAATGTGTCGCTACACCCAATGCCCGCTTGGGTAATGAACACATGACCAATGTAGAGGGGAAGGCCAAAGAGTTGTGGGCACAAAACCAAGGTTTTGCGGTCTGGGAGGACATTTTGGGAGGTAAGCTTGGCTTCAAAAGAAGCCATTTTAAGATGTGGATGGGCAATTTCAATGTGCGGGGTCCCACAGGGGTCAATCCCGGTCCCGATGTCATTCATTTGAATCACGGGTGTCAAACTCGTCTTT
Organism: Stigmatopora nigra; assembly: GCF_051989575.1. Taxonomy (NCBI): domain Eukaryota; kingdom Metazoa; phylum Chordata; class Actinopteri; order Syngnathiformes; family Syngnathidae; genus Stigmatopora; species Stigmatopora nigra. The sequence continues at coordinate 13,921,963 of NC_135514.1, read as the reverse complement.
GTCATGGGGAGGGAATGGAATTATAGTTTCCATCTAGGGAAAGGGTGTCAGTAAGACTCAGGTTGGTTCAACTTGATTTTATGTGGGCTGGACCATTTTAGATATAATATTTAGATTTTTTTTGTATAAATGGATTAAAAGAAGTGGATTAAAAGACCGGAATATTCAGTTATTTATAGATATAAAGTAATGTTGAGTTTAGATTTTTTTAAAATATATTTTTAGATTTTACAAAAATATTTTTGAACTAAAAAGACAGAAAAAATGGATTAAAAAAATGACAATTATTGATTTAAAAGGGGGAAAATTAGGAAATTTAATATACATCTATACTCTTCATTTTAATTTGATCCTAAAACAGAAAACCGGCACTTATTTACTCTCTTGGGCCATACAAAATGATGGGTGGGACCAAATTTGGCCCCCGGGCCGCCACTTTGACACTGGTTCTAGATGTTGGTATGTTTATGGATAGCGAAATTCATTCAGAAAGCTAATGTGGGTTATGCTACTTTATGTATTTTGTTTAAATTGAACAATGGCTTAAAGAGGGCAAAGGTCAGAGGTCATTTTTGAATAATTCACCTACTAAATAACAACAAATCTAATTGTAGTTAGTGAAAAATTACTGTATTTTTTGCACTATAAATTACACCTGAGATTAAAATATATACAATATATTACATTGAAGTAAATAGAGAACAACATTAAAAATAAGGATTTGTTATTATAACATATTAACAACTATATTAACAACATATCAAGCTAATTAAGCTGCCAAAATATGAAAAAAACTGCATTTTATAGTCCATAAAATACAGTAAGATCGATTACGGCATATACAACAAAAACAAACGCCTTCCGAAATTGTCAAAATTCACCACAAAATTCCAAATCCGAACAAATTCCAACATTTGAACTTCTGGCTTGCCGAAATGTGACAGGATGCTAATTAGCAATTAGCATCAGTTTTATTTATCTTGTTTTATGCAGAATCGTGTGTTTTTTTTGGTCTATTTTCCTGGTAGCCACACATATAGCGGCCCCTCCAATTATTTTCATTTTTAACCACCATTTTAGAAGCCCGCTAGGTTCTTTCTTTCAACAATCCGTAATTTTCCATCATCAGCTGTGTTTACGGGGAAACGTTACGGCAATGTGGGAAAGATTTACGACTTATTTACACGCACAAGCTTTTGTTGCCCTGATCACTTTTGCGCCAGACCGCTAACAATCCCCCACAATGCTTTGCGTTGAGGGTGAGTCGGCGTTTAATCATTTTCTTGTTTGTGGAGCACTTTGTTAGCGGAGAAAATGGAGCAATTAGCATTGATCGATGAGCGACAAGCTACGTCTTTGTTGCTTTTGGAAATCAAGATGCAAAAACTTGGTCATTGTTGGGCTCTTTTTTTGTGTTTTGGGGCATTTTGGAGTGTAATGGATTGTATAAACAGATTTTGCGCCAAAATTTTGTCCTGAGGTGACCCTATGCTAGATAATGCTAGCAATATTAGCATTGTGAGAAAAATTCAGCCACTACAAAATATATAATTATTATCTAAAACATTTTTGTGTATAATCAAATTTTGAGGGAAAAAAATCAGTCAGTTGAAGCTGTTTTTGCTGATTATTTTCAAGCTAGCTCATGCTAGTCATTGAAAATCATTTTTTCAAGCTAGCTCATGCTAGTCATTGAAAATCGTTTTTTCTCTTCTAGCCTGATTTTTTTTTGGTCAAAAAAGTACAACAGCTGTAGTTTTATTTGGATATTGTTATATTTTGAGATGTGAAGTGAAGTTTTGTCTTTTTGGAGTATTTTTTATTCATTTAACATCATAAACCAGGCTTTTGACGTCATGGTAGCTAACATAGATATTTATTTAGCAGTCTATAGCCATTTTTATTTTATCATTTCATATTTGGTTTATTCTAGTATACATATTTTTTGCTATTTTTGTTGTTACACTTTTGTTGCTGCAGATTTTTTACAAAATCTAGCTTATTTTTGTTACAAAAACTTCTGGGATGTACATAATGATTATCGCCATGTATATATAATTACACTCTTAGTGTTCAATAATACCCTTATTTATATTTACATGCGTTTTTAAAGACCCAAACAAAAGTGCAAGTGCCGTAAACGCTCTAAAAGCATAGTCCGTTTAGTCGTCTTGTTTCCCAATAGGAAGTCCCGCCCCCTCCCTTTGTTTTAATGAAGCCCACGGGAGGTTCTGGAAAGCCCTGGAACCAAACTCGGCCCATCCCGTCCGTCCAAACCGCCTCCACGTTCCCAAACGGACCCTCCCTGCATACCCGCTTCATTGCGAGTACGGTTGCCGGGGGTGATAGCGTGCGGCTGGAAACCGCCACTTCCGCAACTCGCGATCAAACGGGCCAAAAAACAGATGACCCAACTTTTTAGGGCTTCCATCAACACCAATAGACATCCAATATTTACATACCGTATTTTCACGACTATAATGCGCACCGCATTATAATGCTCACCCTCAATGAATGATTTTTTTTTACATATATAAGGCGCACTGTATTATAAGGCGCACTGTCTATTTTGGAGAAAATTTAAGACTTAAGTGCGCCTTATAGTGGCGAAAATACGGTAATTGCTATTGACTTCCAGGTATGAAGCACTCACTCACTACATCACAGTCACCTCTAGAGCCAGCCATTGTTGATGTTTTGGATTTTTTGGTATCAAATCTTGCCGTGGGGGAGGAGCTATATGATGGAAGATGTTGTAAACTAAGATGGCATCTGCATATTTAACAGTATTGTTTCAGTTCAGGCGTTTGTGTTTTTTTAATATCCAAAAGTGGTGGTTTTTCGTTTTTGGTTTTCCGTTTTTTCCATATATAAGGCGCACTGGATTATAAGGCGCACTGTCAATTTTGGAGAAAATTTAAGACTTTTAAGTGCGCCTTATAGTCGTGAAAATACGGTATTTTAAATACCACACCATGTCTTATTTACCCTTTGGTTGCCATGACGACAGCAGGTTCTCGTATCCTGCCTTTGTTATAGACGTACGTCTGTTAATTGGCCGATGACGTGGATTTTTTTTTGGATGGAAGCTTGATGAGGGAGGCGGGAAATGCTTGGGAAAGACGGCGGTCCCATGTGACTCGGGGGTGTTCCGACAAGTAAATCTGACTGACAACTAACAACAATAACCTTTGACCTTGTCTTCCCAATGGGGTGTGGTACTGTTTATTTGCGAGCGGATAAATGTCAAGCAAACATTTATTCTTGGCAAATCGGGGGGGATTGTGAAGAATGGCGGTTGCTCGGATGTAAAAAAAAATAGAAGATTGTTTTGGAAACAGATTGGGAATTGAATTTGAGGAATAGAAATATACAAGCTACAGGTGTACATGATTTAATGTGATGATGGTAGAAGTACATTTGAAGGGATCAGTGCTAATCTTAGCATAGTTCATTGTCCGTCAAAGTGTTCATGGCTAGCCCAAATTCATTAAAAAAACAACAATTTATAATGACAAATAATATATATTAAATGGAGCCCTTTTTCTCATAAAATTAAAATACTCTTAAAGTACAGAAGCCGATGAAATTTAAGGTTCAGTGCTAATATTAGCATAGCGGCTTGGCCTTGCCATGCTAATTGTCCTCCATATTGAAGTCTGTCAACGTTTTAATGGTTAGCACAAACTAATTCAAAATATACAATTTATTTTAAATAAGGAACATTAAATGGAGACTTTTTTGCCCATAAAATCATAATACTGTTAAAGTATAGATTAATGAATTTTAAGGGGTCAGCGCTAATCTTGGCTTGGCTTTACTATGCTAATTGTCCGCCATTTTGAAGTCTGTCCAAGTGTTAACGACTAGCCAAAATGTATTCAAAAGACACAATTTAATAATGAGAAATATTAAACATTAAATGGAGCCTTTTTCCCCATTAAAATAAAAATGACATCACCTACTAGCAAGCTAGCATAGCACATCGATAGCAAACTCCAGCTAACACTTTATTTTAATTTTTTTGATTTTTAATTTGTCCCCATTGTTAGCATCTGTTCTTGAAAACACAAAAGCTACAAATATAGCAACAAAGCTAAAGGCGCATTACAAAGTTAGCATGTACGGCTAACTTGAAAGCTAACAGTTATTCAGCTGTTCTCTGTTAGACGTATCCATGCCGATTTTATAATTTGAGTGATAGTTGATTTAATCATTTTGTAGGTTAATATTTTGATATTTTCCTTGTTTATTTTGGTCCAAAATACCAACATGGATGGAAAACATTGCTTTTCTTCTAAAAATCTCATATTTTAGAAACACTCTTTGAGCAGAATAGCGCCCTTTTTATGAAAACCTTAATAGAACAAACTTCAAAAGCAAACCAAACCATTAAAAACTGAAAACGATGACATCACTTTAGCTTAGCGGACCTCCGAGGGGACAAAGCGACTTAACGCGGCTCCAATAGGAAGTGCGGCGCTTTCGGTTAGCCCCTTTCAACCACATAAAAGCCACATCGGTCCAATTTCTCTTTTTTTTGGACGTGTCAAGTGTTTCCCCACCTGGCGCTAGCTTGGCGAGACGCCGACCGTTTTAGCCCGGCCGGAAATGGGCTCTACGACGCCGGCACCCCCGCCGTCCTTTCCCCTATTCCCTTGTGGTTTTGGCACTAGCGGACTAGTCCAGTCGGTATTTAAATAAAAGGCGCCATACTTGAGAATATGACCTCATATCTAATAGAAACGAGTCAGCTAGCTCAATGCTAACCTACCGTATTTTCACGACTATAAGGCGCACCGCATTAAAAGGCGCACCCTCAATGAATGACATTTTTCCATATATAAGGCGCACTGTATTATAAGGCGCACTGTCTATTTTGGAGAAAATTTAAGACTTTTAAGTGCGCCTTATAGTGGTGCAAATACGGTAATTGCTATTGACTTCCAGGTATGAAGCACTCACTACTTTACAGTCACCTCTAGAGCCAGCCATTGTTGATGCTTTGGATTTTTTGGTATAAAATCTTGCAGTGTGGGAGGAGCTATATGATGGAAGATTTTGTAAACTAAGATGGCACCTGCATATTTAACAGTATTGTTTCACTTCAGGCGTTTGTGTTTTTTTTAAATATCCGACAGTGGTGGTTTTTCATTTTTGGTTTTCTGTATTTTCCATATATAAGGCGCACTATATTATAAGTCGCACTGTCTATTTTGGAGAAAATTTCAGACTTTTAAGTGCGCATTATAGTGGTGAAAATACGCTACTTTGCACAATTCCATAAAGACGCGGAAATTAGCGGTCGGTAAAACACGGATAAATGAACGCAATGCTAGCATTGACATTGACACATGATTTGTAAATATGCACTAATGTGGGAATGACGGAATGCTAGCTTAAATCTGCGCGATATGGCGGATAATAAATGGCGTGTATGTATTTTGACGATAAAGACCAACATATGGCGTTGAGCTGACAACGATGATAAATTCACTCAGCTGGAGATGAGAAGAAGAAAGAGTTGAGCCATGAATGGCGACATTGAAAACACGTGTGTTGAACCTGTTCCCCCGCTAACTTGCTAATAGCCTCCATTTGTAAGATAAACACTGGAGAATTTTGACATTCGCTCCCACAAGTACAAACGTTGACATTTCAATGGAATTACAGAAAGAAAGACTTTAAATAGGAATTAAAGTGAATGAAAAACATTTCCTGTCCATATTTTAGTTGGAAACTGCTTAATAATGAACAATGAAAAGTCATTGTTGCTAGCATAGCATGAGCTATGTTGTTTTTGTTTATGTATAGGCTGTTTAATCATAAACATTTAGTTGTAATTGCAGTTTTAAGAGCATTCTATGTCACATAAATGGATTTAATGTATTTTATATGTTAAAAGTTGACTTCATTTTGAAAGAAAATGAGAAAAAGTAAAGAAAAGTATGTTACTGTTTAGTGTCGAGGCAGGTGGAAAGTTTTCCTTTGATAGAAATATCATCGTTGCTTGCTTAGCATATTTTACATGTGAAAAGTTGATTTTTAAGAAAGAAATTAGAAAAAATAGAAAAGTAAGTCACAAAGTATGTCAATGTTTAGCTTTGGTAATTGGAAAATGTATCAATGTGGATGGAAAGTTTTCATTTGACAGAAATGTCATTGTTGCTAGCTTAGCATAAGCTAAGTTGATGTTTTCCTTTATGTATATGCGATATAATCATGAATATTTACTTGTATGTGCAGTTTTAAGGGCATTTTATATCAGATAATACATGTGCTGTATTTTACATGTGAAAATTTGACTTTATTTTGACAGAAAATTTGAAAAAATGGAAAAAGAAATCACCAAAGTATGTAAATGTTTAAATCGTTGCTAGCTTAGCATAAGCTAAGTTATTTTTATTTATTTATAGGCTACATAATCATTAATATTTAATTTTAATTGCAATTTTAAGAGCATTTTATGTCCCATAAACACACTTGCTGTGAAAAGTTGACTTTATTTTGAAAGAAAATGAGAAAAAATAGAAAATATAATCACAATAGCATGTCAATGTTTAGCTTTATGACTTTAAAAAGTATTAATGCGGATGGAAAGTTTTCATTTGACAGAAATGACATCATTGCTACCTTAGCATAAGCTACATTGTTTTTTATTTATTTATAGACTATATAATGCTTACTATTTACTTGTAATTGCAGTTTTAAGGGCATTCTTTATCATATAAACATGTGTCCAGTATTTTACATGTGAAAAAATGACTATTTAGAAAGAAAATGAGAAAAAAATAGAAAAGAAAATCACACAAATACGTCAATGTTTAGCTTTGGTACTTGAAAAAGTATCAATGCAGGTGAATAGTTTTCATTTGACAGGAATAAAATGCAGATAGTATGATTTTTTTAAGGAATTAATAGTAAATATTTGCCATTTTCTTCTTGGAAAAATGACTTTATAGTATAAAAAGCTTTCTATTAAAGCAACCCCTTACCTGAGTTACCTTCTTGTGGTTCCTCTTTGACATTCTAGCTCTTGTGGCGTTCGAGGCTTTGGCTTGTTTCCACCCACTCGCTGCCTTCTGCAAAAGTCATTTTCTTGCTCAAAAAGAGGAATTAATTTCCTCTCTCTGCCCCCCCCCCCATCCCAAAGAGCGCAGACATTAGCAGTTACCGTGACGACCAAAAAAAAGTCCACATTAGTTTTATTGTTGTTGTGGTCATGCCAAACATATCTAAACAGGAAAAACTACATTTTTATTTTTTCTAATGTTTTGGACGTCTATTGGAGTCAATGGGATGGAATTTTTTAGTGTTTTGATGGCATCTAATGAGAGAATTGAAAGCAGATTGCCCTTTGTTTGTCAACAGAGGACGTTGGGACCAATCGCTCCACAGGAAGAAACCAGAATGACGTCAAGGGTCTTCCTGTGGGGAGATCGCGGATGAAGCACCCCCCCCAGCCCCCGTCATGAGTTATTACACGTGGAAATATCAAAAATGTACTGGTGAGTCAATTTTATATATTTTTTTCAAAATTACGTTGAAAAATGAGCTTAAAATGGCAGTTTCAAACTCAAGAGAAAGCCTTGATAGGCCTTTTTGTGGGCGGGGCTTCTTATGAATGTTGTGGGTGTGGCTTTGCAAGATTTTTTTGACTTGCTATTAGAGACATGCCAACAAAAAGTTTATGGTGATTTTCTTAGGCATTTTAAGGTTGCCTGGAAATTACCTGGAATAGTTTTGGAAATTATACTCATGAGAGAGAGTTTAATATCTAAGAGAGAGAGTTTAATATCTAAGTACTGGTTCATATCTAAGTACATTTGACCAGCGACCAAACGTCCGACGACCAAACGTCTGGCGACCAAACGACCGACGACCAAACGTCCGGGGCGACCAAACGTCCGGGGCGACCAAACGTCCGGGGCGACCAAACGTCCGGGGCGACCAAACGTCCGGGGCGACCAAACGTCCGGGGCGACCAAACGTCCGGGGCGACCAAACGTCCCGGGACGACCAAACGTCCGGTCACAGCCTCCTTCTTTATTGATCTCCCTGTCCAAGCTAACTTGCTAAATTCCCCAAATGTTCCTCTCTTGCACTCATCACCTGCGACAACGTGTTGACTTTCTTGACGGATTCAACTTGGGGTGTAATAACCATGAAGCAAAGCGAGCGCCCCCCCAACCACACCCCCCCCCCCCCCCAAAAATCCCTCCTTCCTTTCCCCTCGGCTGCCGGCAGATTTACGGCAGCGTTCCCTTTTCACATTGCACCCCCCCCCTCCCATTCCCCCTCCAACGAGCCCGGCCTCCCCTCTCACATTACAGCCTATTTATAACGGCCCCTGGCCAGGCTCCCTGACTTCCCCGAGACCTCCTACCAGCCCGCACGCTCCCCCCCTCCCACCACCACCACCACCACCACCCCGACAGTCCCGGACCCGGCCCCCTTCACCCCGGCACTTCATCCCGAGCGGATTACCCCGAGAACGGACGTCGGAAACGACCACGGTGGAACTTTTCGGAACTTTTCGGAACTCCCGGATATGCGTCGCCGTTGGTTTTAAGGAGTTTCTTCCCCCCTCGGCCCCCCAAATTTTCTGGCCATGGACCCCACGCTTTTCGGCTGCCTGCGGAGCCCCCACGCCCCGACCCAGGGTCTCCACCCGGCCGCCTTCGCCCCGTCCCCGTTGACCCTCCACGGACGCTCGGACCACGTCTCCTACCCGGAGTTGGCCTCGCCCCCGGCCGGCGTTGTGTCCAACTACGCATCCGAGGACGGGCTCTATCACCCCCGGCAGCAGCACCCGCATCTGCAACAGGCTCACCATCACCGGGGGGTTCCAAACCACCACCATCATCATCATCATCCTCATCAGCAGCAACAACATGCGGCATGGCACGTCCAGCAGATGTCGCCCGGGGGGGCCCGTGCCCCTCTTTGCCACCCTCATGCCCGCCTGTCCCACGACGGGGGGCCGACACCACCCCAGGACTCGGCTCACGTTGCCGCCCCGCCGGGGGGGTCCTCGGACTTTGCCATGTCGCCCGCCGAGGCGGAAAAGCGGAACGCCAAGAGGAAGAGTGACAGCTCAGGTACAAATTGAACATTTTATTGTGAAAAGTTGTCAGGATTGGCCTACAAAAAATGTCTAAAATATGGATATAATATGCGTGTAGGATGGTAGATTTGAGTTATTTAAATGGGAAATAGGAACAAATCATGAGTAACAAGAAAATGGAAGCAAATAAATGGATTTTATTGTTCAGATCACGATTTTCGCATTAAAAATGTGTTAAAATTTGACTTAAATTCTATAATCATACAAGTTGACACATAGTTCAGTAAAATTACAAAAATGTAATTGTTATATATTTGGCAGCAGTCTTTTTTAAATATATATATTTTTTGGGGACCAATTTTAGAGAGTAAATTGAGTAAAATACAAATTGAAAAATGTATACATTTTGACACAGAAAACGAAACAAAACCCGTTGTTTTCAGGGAAAGTTTTTGAGTCAAAGAAACTATTTTTTGGCTAAAATTTAAATTCAGGGGTAACATGTAAATATAAAATTTAATTTTTAAAAAAAATGGCTGGACATACATTTTTATTTTTTTGGTCAAATTTGGCTGAAAAATTTAGGATGAAAACTGACTTTACCCCAAAAATGCTTTTTTTTAAAGTCCAAAATTAAAAGCATACACATTTCAATATGGTCTTGAAAAAAATACATAAAAAACAAAAAAAAATATTATATATAAAAAATATTAGCTGTTTTTGGCAAAAATCAGTTAAATTACCTTAAATAATTGGTAATTTTTTCTTCAAGACAATTCCATTTATTTTTTCTTTTATAAGCATTTTTTGTGAAAAAATATACAAAATTAGGATGAACGGAATTAATTTTGAATGGATACCTGCCAACCCTCCAAATGCAAACAGATTGGTCGCCTCCTTCTGCCATTGACAGCGATAGATGTCCAATCTGTTTAAACTAAAAGGGCAGGCAGTAGATTATCGTGTCTGGATTGGACATCTATTTGCAAAAAAACTCATTTAAAGTCGCAGCAGAAGGTTTTTAAAGAGCCACCTGATTGGACGTCTGTGAGGGTCAATGGCAGCTATTAAATGTAACGTGGCCACAAATGAACTGATCTGAATGTTCCGCTTTAAAAAACCTGACTGCGCGCCATTGGAGATCTTTTCCCGGCGGCCATCCATCAGCAGCGTCGTCGCCGGCAACGTGATCTGTCCAAGCAATTTTTTTTTTTGTCGCGCTGGCCCTTTAAAGGAGCACTAATGGGCTCTGCTGTCTTTTGGGTTGGACACCATTATACTATAAATATCATTAAATGAGTTGACCGAATTGATTTAAAATTCAAATTTTTAATTTTTTTAAGGTGACATTTAAATTTGAACTATGGAATTTCCCGAATATGAGATGAATAAAGTTATCCATCCATCAAAAAAATAATAATAATAATAATTGAGGCTTGATTTTCTTGAATAATTTGCGGTTGCTATAAAAAATGTTGTCTTTTTTAAAAAAGGAAGTTGATAAGGAGGTTTAATAAGGGAAGAAAAAGAGGCGTTTAGATGACATTTTATAGTGGAGTGGTGTATTTGTATTTGGTCTTTCTTGAATATTTTGTGGTTGCTATAAAAAATGTCGTCTCTTTTTAAAAAAGGAAGTCGATATGGAGGTTTAATAAGGAAGAAAAAGAGGCGTTTGGATGACATTTTATAGTGGAGTGGGGTATTTGTATTTGGTTTTAGTGGGATTAAGAAAATTAATAAAAGTAAACAGAAAAGGGCAACCAATTTTTAGCGTTTTAAGTTTTTATTAGGGAAGACATTGTGTAACAGAGCTGAGTTAATGGAGAGGACGTCTATTGCCGTCAATGGCACTGAAACGTGATCATTTTTTTTGGAAGTCCCACATAACTCCTGTTAGCACACTGATTAGCACTTAGCCTGCTGACTCAATCAGCTGTCCAAATAGCAGATGGACTATGGCTCCAGTTTCACCATTTGGTTGAAATCCCTTAAAAAAACAACAAAAAAGCCAGCGACACCTTGTGAAAAAACAATATCACGTCTCAATGGTCCTTTTTCAATTTTTTAATAATAAAAATCTCAATTCACGTTTTACTTGCAAAATCTTATTTAAAAAAAATATATAATTATGTAAAAACCTTATTTGAAAGTTTATAAGTGTGCAGTATATTCATATTTGGAAGGATTTATGTGAAATTAAAAGTATATAACATATTTTGAAAGATTTTGATTAAATCCATAATTCATTTTAAATGAACAAAATAAATGTATTGCATCCTTTCATATTAAAGCATATTTTTATGCCGCTTATAGATATTCTTAACTATTAATATAACTACTTATTTACATATTTATCTGTGTGTATATGTGGGCATGTGTATATATAAATTACATGTCCATATACATGTGTATGTGTATATATATACACGTGTATCAGTGTATGTGTATACATGTATATAAATGTGTATACGTGTGTATATAAATGTGTATATGTGTGTATATACATGTGTATATACGTGTGTATATACATGTGTATATACGTGTGTATATACATGTGTATATACGTGTGTATACATATGTATGTGTGTGTGTATATACATGTGTATATATAAACGTGAGTTTGTCTGTGTATGATTAAAAAACAAAAAAAAAATCGGCGCGGTGGAGTAAGTGGTTAGCATGTCCGCCTCGCAGTATTTCGATCTAGGGTTCAAACCCCAAATGCCTTCCAACGTTGCTCTGTGAAGTTTGCATGTAAGACCAATTTAAAAACAAAGTTAACAATAAATCATGTGATTGTTTGAGATGGGATTTATTTTATTTTATGATTGTATTTTAAAAATAACGTTTTGGATTGTTTCAGAGTCAACGGATGTTTTGAGTGGCAAAGCACGTAAAGAGAGGACGGCGTTCACCAAGGAACAAATCCGAGAGCTGGAAGCCGAGTTTGCGCACCACAACTACTTGACCCGACTTCGCCGCTACGAGATCGCCGTCAACCTCGACCTCACCGAGAGACAAGTAAGGCCCACAACCACCAAAATATACACTTTAGATATATTTGACACTGAAAATCACACATTTTAAAATGCTAACATCATCGTAATTTACTACTGTGATTGGATGTCAATTGGCGTAGTGTTTAGCGTGTGTGCCTCGCAGTTCTGGGTTCGAACCCAATTCGGTCCTCAATGTGTGGAGCTAGCATGTTCTCCTGGGTTTATGTGGGTTTTCTTCGGGTACTCCGATTTCCCCAAAAACATGCATGTTAAGCTAGCTGGCTAACAAGTTTGAAAAAAAAAATTTTTTAAAAAGGTTTTTTTTTGCGTTTTTTTGTTTATTGGGGCCATGTTTGTTCTTATTTTTGATTCATTTTCTCTCCCAAAAAATCTAAAATGTTAATCTGTGTAAAGAATTATTTTACCCTGTCAAACTCCAACTTTATTCCCATGATATTAGCTTTTTATAAAAAAATAAAAATAAAAAAAATCTTTAAAAAAAATAAAAAAATGAACAAAAACTTCACAAATCAAAATGTTAATTTGTAAAAATAATAATTTTATCTTGTCAAACTCCAACTTTATTCCCACCATATTAGCCTTTTATAAAAAAAAATCAATAAAAAAATCAAATCTTTAAAAAAGAAAAATTTAACAAAAACTTCACAAATCAAAATGTTAATTTGTAAAAATAATAATTTTACCCTGTCAAACTCCAACTTTATCCCCACCATATCAGCCTTTTATAAAAAATCAATAAAAAAAATCTAATCTTTAAAAAAAAAATCACCAAAAACTTTGCGAAACATCCTAATTTTTTCCAAATAATCCCATTTCTTTTGCGCAATTAACCCGAATAACATCCCATCCCCTCCGCTCACTAAACTCCGCCTCTTGGCTGCGTTTGTGCAGGTGAAGGTTTGGTTCCAGAACCGGCGAATGAAGTGGAAGCGCGTAAAGGGCGGCCAGCAGGGGGCGGCGGCTCGGGAAAAAGAACTGGTCAACGTGAAAAAGGGAACTCTGCTACCGTCCGATTTGGCCGTCATGGCGCCCTCGCGCCGTTCCGCGGACTCGTTGGCAAACGACGACAGTCATGACAGCGACCAGAGTGACGAGCACGCCATTTTATGACCTTTTTACTTCCTGAAAAAAACAAACGCCGGTACAGCGAAACCCCCTTTTAAACTTTTCAGTTAGCTTTAGCATTAGCATCAACCAAAGTGCCAAATCTGGCGCTCAATTCGACGTAAACATTCCACGTTTAATTTGCACTGTTGGACTCGGCGGACCTTTTTTGACGCAAAAAAAACATTTTGACGGACGTCCTAAGCGGACAGAGTTGTTGCAGTACCGCTTGGAAACTGAGGGGGCAGCAATGAGCAAATTTAGCAAAATCCTGGAGGAATTTATCGTCATTGCTTTTCGTTCTTTTTCTTCATTTTTAATGCATTAGCGCTCCAATGCAAACGCGTTAGCGCCGGCCTCTGTATTTTGTCATCAGTCTCCCTTTTTAAAAAGAATTGGTGGGAGGACTTTAAATTTTGAAGCAAATGAAGATACTCGATGATGTGTAGATAAATAAACAGCATTCTTATACGTTTGTACCCGCAGTTGTCGGCTTGTACCCTAATAAACAATGACTGACAACCTTTGGGACTTTTTTGTATTGTTCCTCATATAACTATATATATAACTACTACTACTGCTACTACTACCACTACTACTACTACTACCACTACTACTACTACTACCACCACTACTACTACTACTACAACCACCACTACTACTACTACTACTACCACTACTACTACTACTACTAAGAGATGTCTCGTTATAGATAACTACTACTACTACAACTTCTTCTACTACTAAGAGATGACTCGTAGATAACTACTACTACCATTACTACTACTACTGAGAGATCATTCATTATAGATTACTAAGACCACTACTACTACTACTACTACTACTACTAAAAGATGACTTGTTATAGATTACTACTTCTAAAATATGACTTGTTATAGATTACTACTACTTAAATATGACTTGTTATAGATTACTACTACTAAAATATGACTTGTTATAGATTACTACTACTAAAATATGACTTGTTATAGATTACTACTACTACTACTAAAAGATGACTTGTTATAGATTACTACTACTACTAGGAGATGACTCGTTATAGTTTACTACTACTACTACTACTAAGAGATGACTTGTTATAGATAACTACTACTACTACTACCAAGATTACTCGTTATATACTAGTACTACTATTAAGAGGACTCGTTATAGATTACTACTACTAACATATAAATAGCTTCACTGCAATAGTTCTCATTGAAATTGTTGTAAATCATAACAGGACTTCTAGATAAAAATCATGATATAATGTGCTATTTATTTCCCATTGAATTCTAACTTTTCTAACAATTTAATTTTCAGGTAAAAAAAATCTTACATCAGCTTGCAAATTCCCGCGTGTCGAGTCCCGCCTCTTGGCAGCGGCCATTGAAAGATCATTAACGTGAAAATGATGATGATTTCCCAGCGTGACCGCGGTCGCGGTCGCGAGCAACTGACCTATTTTCCCAGCCCATAAGAAGACACGGTGTCCTGCCGTCCGGATCTTCTCGTTTTGACCGCTAACCCCTTAGCGAGTGGACATCATGGCGGACGGGGGCCTTTTGGGAGCGCTTCCATCCAGGTTCCGGGCCATGCTGTACTTGCTCAGCCCCAACGAGTCGTCCTTCCCACGGGTAGAAGACGTCCCCGCTTATGTCCACCAGGTTAGTTCTCAAATTGCATGCTAACTGTTTACATTGGACGCTATTGACATTGATGGATTACTGATACATCTGTTATTATTATTGTTATTATTATTACTTTTTAATGATTGTTTGAAAGAAGAGAAGCTTGTAAAGTGACATATTTTTACTTTTGGTTTTGGTTGGATTAGAATGTTTAAGTACTATAGTAAAAATACATATTTGAGTGAAAAGTTAGTTACTTTATAACAACAGTAGTTCAATATTAATGTTGGTTAGTGATATTTTCCATTTTCTCAGTAACTGATACCCGCAAAAAAATATTTCTTGGGCAAAAAACTTTACTTGCAAAAAATATTTTTCTGCAAAAAAAAAAAAAATTCTGCAAAAAAAAATTTTTGGGCAAAAAAAAAATACTTTTCATACAATACATTATAAAGTTTTCTGGGATAGGCTCCAGCACCCCCGCTCTGGCCAAAAACATACACAAAAAGTCTCACTGGTGTAGAAGTTGCATTTTTGTAAGGGAATCATTTTTTATTTGATCAAAAACCAAGAACAAACATATGTTAAAGTAAAAATCGTAAAATGGAGAACAACAGGCTAAATAAGCATCTGTTAAGAATTTTCCAGATAAAAATATTGTAAAAAAAACAAATTAATAAAAACCATAACAGGCTGTCGGTGACCAGTCAGAAAAATAACAAGTCACAATTGAATAGTATTCGCAAATTATGTAAAAAAATGCAGTTTATAGTCCATAAAATGCAGTACATTTTCTGAACTCTTCCATTTTATTTGTCAAAAAAATCAAAATCACGAATCATAACTTTTAACAACAGCACAACTTTTTTGCTGTTTTGGATAGCGATAGACGTCCAATCCTTTTTTACAAAAGCCTTTCCCAGTCCAACTGGATTGGACGTCTATCGCCGTGAATATCAGCGATTAGTAAACAGCATTGTGATGACGTAGGAGCGTTTCTTGATTAGTTTTTCTGATTTTGCGCTTGTGCTCTTCTCGTGGTACGTTTTGGCCTCCATTGTTGTTCTCAAACAATAAGAGTACTGTTGTGAGTCTGCGTCATGTGAAGGCTGCAATCTTTATTTTTTTCATGCTTGCATTACCTTCCGATCTTTGGCCGATTGCCGTGAGAAAACCGAATCGGATGGTAAAGATGGACCGGGAGAGAGATACTCGATTGGTTCTCATTCGGGGAAATTTGTCGATTTGAGATTGGGGCGATTCACAGTCAGGAAGAGGACAAATCGCTATGTTGAAACAAAATGGAGGAATTCTTGAGCAGTTTTTTGGGTTTGAGGGGGAATTTTTGGAAGGTTTTTTTCTAAAAATTGAGTGAATGGAAAGTTATGTTTTTAGAGGAAAAGTCATAATTTAGGAAAGGATTGAGTGTATATCTATTTTTTAATAAAGAAGGTAAGACTAAAGTGTCAAATTGGACCAAGACAAGTTAAATTACAAGAAAATGTCAAAAAATGTAAAAAAAAATCGAATGTATTGGGTATTTGGGTATTTGGGTTTTTGGGTATTTGGGTTTTTGGGTTTTGGGTATTTGGGATTTTGGGTATTGGGTTCTGGGTCTTGGGTATTTGGGTATTTGGGTATTTGGGTATTTGGGTATTTGGGTATTTGGGTATTTGGGTATTTGGGTATTTGGGTATTTGGGTATTTGGAAATTTGGGTATTGTGTATTTGGGTATTTGGGTATTTGATTATTTGGGTATTTGATTATTTGGGTATTTGGGTATTTGGGTATTGGGTATTGGGTATTTGGGTATTGGGTATTTGGGTATTGGGTATTGGGTCTAGGTATTGGGTCTAGGTATTGGGTCTAGGTATTGGGTCTAGGTATAGGGTTCTGGGTCTTGGATCTTGGGTCTTGGGTATTGGGTATTGGGTCTTGGATCTTGGGTCTTGGATCTTGGGTATTGGGTCTTGGGTCTTGGGTCTTGGGTTGTGGGTTGTGGGTTGTGGGTCTTGGGTATTGGGTCTTGGGTATTGGGTCTTGGGTCTTGGGTCTTGGGTCTTGGGTCTAGGTATTGGGTCCTGGGTCTAGGTATTGAGTCTAGGTATTGGGTCTAGGTATTGGGTCTTGGTATTGGGTCTTGGTATTGGGTCTTGGTATTGGGTTCTGGGTCCTGGGAATATTCAAATATAGTTAGTCAATTAAATTACACGACATTTAGGTAATTTTAAAAGAATACAAAAACATAAAATGACAGGTATTTAAAAAAATATTCTATTTTGAGAGAAAATCAATGTTTCATAACATAGAGCAGCAATTAACCAGAATGTCAGTTGTGAGCGTGAACATAAATTGTAATTATCTCATCCTCGAAAGACTCCATAAAATAGCCAATGTGATTTAATACATTTGTTGGCTGTGCAGCTCAATTAGTGACTCAGCGATGTTTATGTGTTTTTTAAATGAGTTTACACACCAAAAAAAAAGGGCCCTCCTTTTAACAAGCCGACCGCTTTGGATTTACGGCCTTTTAGCCACAGTGAAAGCGAGGATAAAAGTGTCTTGTCAGCCGCCATGTTTTATGTCAAGCGTGACCTCGGCCAGACGTATGAATGAAGGCAAAACGCGCCCACATCTGCTCCACAAATGTTGCACGCCAAAAAACAAATTAGCCCTGACAAAAACCCGGCGGAAAGGTTATAGAAGTGCAACCCGTGTGGATAGCCTCAAGTTGAAAACGCCATTATCTCACTTTAGCTTAGCGTTTATCCCATGATTTCATCTTTTGTTTCATTATATTTTTGCGGTTAAAATGGCTTTTTTAGCATTATACTCTTTTTTTTTTTTTTTGTATCTAAAATTATCTTAGTTATTTGTTAGCGTATTTTGTTCTTTTTGACTTTAGCTTGGCTTTTCCTGTGGACTTTAGCTTATCAGTTAGCATGGATTTTGTTATCATTACCATTTAGCTTTGCATTTTCGATTATACAGTACAGGTTTCTCTTGGGTTTAGCATTTAGCATCTATCAAATAATATCTTTAAATTAGTAGTTAGCAATTTAGCTTAGCTTTTACCGCATGTTTCTTTTTGCCCTAGCAGTTAAATGGCTTTTTTAGCATTATACTCTTTTTTTTTTTGTATCTAAAATTATCTTAGTTATTTGTTAGCGTATTTTGTTCTTTTTGACTTTAGCTTGACTTTTCCTGTTTACATTAGCTTAGCAGTTAGCATGGATTTTGTTACCATTACCATTTTTAGCATAGCATTCCTGCTTATATAATACGACTTTCTCTTGGGTTTACCATTTAGCATAGTTTCTCCATTTTATGTAATATATAAACAATATCTTTAAATTAGTAGTTAGCACTTTAGCTTAGCCTTTACTTCATGTTTCTCTGTCTTTTGTTTCATTATATTTTAGCGGCTAACATGGCTTTTTAGCATTATACATTTGTTGTAGCTCAAATTCTCTTAGTTATTTGTTAGCATATTTTGTTCTTTGACTTTTCTGTTTACTCTAACTTTAGCTTAGCAGTTAGCATGTTTAGCATTTATCTTGGTTTCTCCATTTTATGATATCTATCAAACAATATCTTTAAATTAGTAGTTAGCACTTTAGCTTAGCTTTTACCTCATGTTTCTGTCTTTTGTTTCATTATATCTTAGCGGCTAACATGGCTTTTTAGCTTTATACTCTTTTTTTGTAGCTCAAATTATCTGAGTTATTTGTTAGCGTATTTTGTTTTATTTGACATTAGCTTGACTTTTCCTGTTTACTTTAACTTTAGCTTAGCTTTTAGCATGTCTTCTGTTCTCATTACCATTTAGCTTAGCATTTTCACTTATACAATACGACTTTGTTTTTGCGGTTAGCATGGTTTCTCCATCTTATGAGATCTATCAAACAATATCTTTAAATTAGCAGTCAACATAACTTTTCCACCCTAAGGACCAGATTTGGCCCTTGGGCCGCCACTTTGACAGCAGTCCGTTAAAACATTGTGAAGTGAATTTTACTACTCGGGAGGAAACGGGACTTTTGCATACCTGTCAACTGGTACGTTCTCGCCGTAATTGGTACAACTGAAAGCCCATTTTTATATTGGTACGCTGTACACATGAAAATGGTACGCTAAACGGTGATTTTGAGAAAAAAAAATAAATTAAGGCACTTTCTAGCCATTTTTCACCATCCGCCATTGTTTCTTCCCGGAAACGCATGTCTGCCAAGTGATATATGTACCGGCGCCTCTGATTGGCTAAAAAAAAAAGATCATGATAAACATTTCGTTTTGTAACACTTTCACCATGTGATTTCCGTTTCCTGTTCCCTTGTTTATGTTTACTTTCATTTTCACTTGTTGTTCGTGATTTTTTACAAAAAAGTAAAGTGGTAAGATTTTCCATGTATTTATACATATATGTAAGGGCGAAAACAAAAATTGGTAAGATCACAAATGGTTCGAGGTTGACAGGTATGCTTTTGACTTTGACGTGTTGGTAGCAGTCGACGAGCAGATGTTGGAATTTTAGCGAGCACTTTCTCCAGATAAAGTTGAGCGGCAGTAATGAGATCCATGTTGGACTGCCGTTAAAATTCTTTTTTAGTACAAAAACACGCTACATATACATGAAATAACACAATTTGTAACTTTTTAGCTAAATGCAGATTTTTTTACACATTAAATTTGAACTAAATGATCTATTTGTGAAGTATATCTTGTGTATTAGGCTAAAAATGTTGTTGTTGATTAATCCAATGCAGATAAATCCGAGGTTTTCATATTTTTCTTCCATAATCAAGTTAATATTTCAAAATATGCACTTAATTATTATTACACACACATTTATTTATTAACTTAATTATTACCTATTTATTTATGTTTAAAATGTATTTTGCTGTGTCTGTATTCTCATTTTCTTGCTAATGTGACAATGAAATTTCCCGAATATGAGATTAATAACATTATCTGATCTAATCTAATCTAAACTAATTAGTTTTGGCAATTTCTGATATTTTTTTCAAAATTAAACCTGTTTAAAATAATACTTCCAATACATTAAAATGAATTGGAATGTGCTTAGCTATTAGCTTGCTATTTTAGCCAATACAGGATGAATAAAGTTACCTAATCTAATATAATCTAACCTAATTAGACAAATTATTCTTTAGCCATTTCTATTAATAGATTTTTTTTCCAAAATTTAACCTGTTTAAAATAATGCTGCTAATTCATAAACAAATTGAATGGGAATATGCTAACATATTAGCTTGCTAGCATAGCCTAATAAGTTTAACTTGGAAAAAAACATTTGATACCTTTTTAACAAGATTAAGAATATAATATATTACAATTACATGTGTAAGGACCAATAAATGTACATGCTGTATTTCTGTAACAAAAATCACATATAGGAGATAAAAGTTTAAATTACTATGTAAATATAGTAATAGTTTTTATTGTCTGGTGATGTGCTAAATGTTGATGTGGTATATTTTTTGGCTCGGTTTCCTCCGGCAAACATCACGGATGAGCACACTTGAAAGTCGTCTTTTTTAGCCAAAGTAAATAGTCCCGCTAAAAAATAAAAGCAAGACATGTCCATGTCCTTTTTTAAGGGATGCTGACATGGTGCTGAGTCATGATTTTGTGTATTTGTGTGTGTGTTTTTGTAGGCTAATCCATGGTTCTTAGGTCTGGTGGTTCTGGAGATGCTGCTAGCCTCGCTAATGTCCGACGCCAAATTTTACAACGTTGCGGACAGCGTGGTCTCCGTGTCCCTCGGAATGATGTCACGACTGCCACTGTGAGTCTTTCTTAATGTCAAATGAGTTTGTGAACTCCAGAAAATATAACATAATAATATAGTATAATATATATAATATTTCCAAGATCTCAAGGGAGATGCAGCTCGTATCTCAAGACAAATATTTGCTCGGAATTTTACTCTTATCTTAAATCGCTCGCTGTTGGTACTCATATGTCAAGGTATTACTCTACTTATTTCTATTAAAACTGTTTGTGTACAATAATCCTTCAAGGCAAATATTTGCTTCAAATTTGACTCTTATCTCAAATCACTCGCTGTTGGAGCACTCATATGTCAAGGTATTATTATACTTATTTTTACTGCAACTGTTTAAAGTGTACAGTAATACCTCAAGGCAAATATTTGCTTGGAATTTTGCTCTTATCTCAAATCGCTTGTCTGTTGGGGCACTCATATGTCAAGGTATTATTATACTTATTTTTATTGCGACTGTTTAAGTGTACAGTAATTCCTCAAGGCATATATTTGCTCGGAATTTTACTCTTATCTCAAATTGCTCATCTGTTGGCACTCATATGTCAAGGTGTTACTGTACTTATTTTTATTGCAACAGTTTAAGTGTACAGTAATCCCTCAAGGCAAATATCTGCATGGAATTTTACTCTTATCTCAAATCGCTCATCTGTTGGCACTCGTATGTCAAGGTATTACTGTACTTATTTCTTTTAAAACTGTTTAAGTGTACTATAATCCTCCATTATCGGGGTCAATTGAAAAATCGCAAAGTAGGGTCACCCCGATTTTAAAAAAAAATAAATAAATAAATAAAATACACTTCAGTGCTGATATATAGTACATTTCCAAGATCCAAAGTGCACCTCAATTGGCATGTACAGTAATGGCGAATGTGGAGTTTATTAGGTGAAAGTTCTCCCTCTAAACTGTATGCCGGATCTCCCTTCAAGGCTGCTGATGCGAGGTCTGGAACTGTCGGCCTACGTGTTGGTGTGGGAGCGCTACCGCCTGCTGGAGCTGCCGTGGGATTCGGCCTGGACCTGGTGGTTCTCCTTCCTGGCCGTGGACTTTTGCTACTACTGGTTCCATCGTTTCGCTCACGGTCAGTGCTTGGATTTTTCAAAAATACATTCAAAACAATGTTTCAAAGAAGTGAAATTAGTTGAAATTTATATAGGAATCGCACCATTCATTGAAATTTCTTATAAGGAATTTCTACAAATGTACATTGAATACAGCACAGGTGTCAAAGTGGCGGTCCGGGGGCCAAATCTGGCCCAACCCATCATTTTGTGTGGCCCGGGAAAGTAAATCCTCAATTAAATAATTTTTTTATATGATTTCATCACGTGGCATTCCAAATTTTGCAAACGTGACTTTGCTAACAACAAAGCACAAATTCGCATACTTGGAAAAACCGAAGATTTGCCTTTTACGTCAAAGACGTAAACGAGTGCATTTAGTCAAACCGCCGCCGCCCGCTAAAAGCGGCGTAGACGAGCCGATTGTCTCCCCGGTAATCAAAGGCGGGGTCGCATTTGGACGGAGAGCTGCCATTAGTGGCGCTGCAGAGTAAACAACGGACGCGGCTGTCAACAACGATGGCGCCCAAAAGCGTCCGTGGCCTTCGCTATTCTGCCGACGGCATCGGATGACTTAGTGGATGCGGTGGCGACTTAAGTAAAGGTCACGTCTCCTTTCTGTCAAATACGTCTAATTTAGGCTCTGTCCCAACAAAATCAGCACGTTTTTTTTCTACCTTTAATTTTCCCTCTTTCAAAAATATTCGTTTTTTTGTATATTATATTGTTTTTTTAGTCATTATGACCTTTGCACAAAGGTCAAAATAATGAATTATGTACAGACACTCCCCTAATTATGACGAGTTATGTTCCGAGTGCTTGTTCATAAGTTGAAAAGGTTCATAAATTGAAAAGGTTCATAAGTTGAAAAGGTTCATAAGTTGAAATGGTTCATAAGTTGAAATTGTTCATAAGTTGAAATTGTTCATAAGTTGAAATTGTTCATAAGTTGAAGTTGTTCATAAGTTGAGATTGTTCACAAGTTGAAATTCTTTATAAGTGGAAATTGTTCATAAGTGGAAATTGTTCATAAGTGGAAATTGTTCATAAGTGGAAATTGTTCATAAGTGGAAATTGTTCATAAGTGGAAATTGTTCATAAGTGGAAATTGTTCATAAGTTGAAATTGTTCATAAGTGGGAAGTTTTCATAAGTGGGAAGTTTTCATAAGTGGGAAGTTTTCATAAGTGGGAAGTTTTCATAAGTGGGAAGTTTTCATAAGTGGGAAGTTTTCATAAGTGGGAAGTTTTCATAAGTGGGAAGTGTTCATAAGTTGAAAGTGTTCATAAGTTGAAAGTGTTCATAAGTTGAAAGTGTTCATAAGTGGAAAGTGTTCATAAGTGGAAATGGTTCATAAATTGAGATTGTTCATAAATTGAGATTGTTCATAAGTTGAGATTGTTCATAGGTGGAAATAGTTCATTAGTTGAAATAGTTCACAAGTTGAAATTGTTCACAAGTTGAAATTGTTCACTAGTTGAAATTGTTCACTAGTTGAAATTGTTCACTAGTTGAAATTGTTCACTAGTTGAAATTGTTCACTAGTTGAAATTGTTCACTAGTTGAAATTGTTCACTAGTTGAAATTGTTCACAAGTTGAAATAGTTCACAAGTTGAAATAGTTCACAAGTTGAAATTGTCCATAAATTGAAATTGTCCATAAGTTGAAATTGTCCATAAGTTGAAATTGTTCAAATTGAAGTTGATTCAGTGCTATATTTTGCAGACTTGTTCGTATGTACCGCTTGTTCGTAAGTTGAATGTTTGTAAGTAGGGGAGCCTCTGTACAAGTTACAAAAAAGGCAATAATATCTGGCTGGGCACTTTTCCGTCAAGGGAGAATCCTAATGCTGCAAAGTCTC
Source organism: Stigmatopora nigra (assembly GCF_051989575.1). Lineage (NCBI taxonomy): Eukaryota > Metazoa > Chordata > Actinopteri > Syngnathiformes > Syngnathidae > Stigmatopora > Stigmatopora nigra. The sequence goes on along the minus strand of NC_135514.1, from coordinate 13,898,409 downwards.
CGGAGTAATGAAGACATCAGCGTCTGCGCGTTTCCACGCAATGACGCTGCGGTGGCGCTTTCATGTGGTTTTTAGTCGACTTTTTACACGCCGCCTAATAGCAGCCTCGCGTCGTCTCAATTGGAGTCTCTCCAAAATGCAAAATACTAACATTTATCACCCCCATCTTTCCACATGGCCAACTATAGAATGATACATTTCTCATTTGAATCATTCAAATTTAATCCAAAAAAGGAATGTTTATATAATGTACCGCCTTTCAATGTACAGTAATCCCTCGAATACCGTGGCTTCATGACATCACGTTTTTTTTTTCCGGGGGAATTTTTGAGGGTATTTTTTTTGCAAGTTCATAAATAAAAAAAATACATATATAGCATTCAAACATGATTGTTAAATGGGATAGGCTCCAGCACCCCTGCAAACCTCCATACAATGCAGTAGTTGAATGAATATATCTTAAAGAAAAAACTGCATTACAATGATTTTAACATATTATACATTAAGAAAACAAATATAAAACGATTTTATTAATTAAAAAATGACTTTTTCATCTAAAATAAAAAATTTTAGTTCATATTTTTTAAAGTTTTTAAAAAGAAATATATATATATATATATTTCTGCAATTTGGATTTTAAAAAACTATAATCTATATTTAAACTCTTGCTATTCTTATTTTCTAAATTGATTATACATATTTTTCCATTTAAGACTGTTAAATTGGATCAGCTCCAGCACCCCCGCAAACCTCCATGTATTGCAGTAGTTGAATGAATATATCTGAAAGAAAAAACTGCATTTCCTGAACTGACAATTGAATGATTTTAATGATCCACATTTCTTGTTTTAGAATAATAGCTTTTTTAGCCTATTTCTAATTTCCTGTTTGTTTTCTTTCAAAAAAACGCAAATAGCTATCAAGGGTGAGCCCCAAAAAACACTCCTATAACATCCCCCATAAAAATCACGGCAAATATTCCGAAGATATTTGCGTGGAGGCGGCTAGGGTCTACTTTATTCATCAAAAAAACACAAAAAAAACATTTTTTTCAGCGTTTTTTAAGCTTGTTCTTCCCAAACGCCGCCGGCCAAACTATGTGGCGTCCCGTAGCGATCACAGACGAAAACGTGGGTTTTTTTCAGTCAAGCTTAGCGCTTCCCACTTCCTAGCGGTGACAAGGCGCATCAATCTTCGTTACCGTTGCGTAAAAAGGAAAAAAAAGGGGGTAACGGAAGAGAAGTTAGCGTCAAAGTAAACACTTTTTTGCTTTATTCCTTAGTAATGAGCACTTGGCTAGAAATCAACACTTGCTAGCACTTAGCCGCTATGCTAAGCGTGAATTGGGTTTTTTTGGGTCGTGGGTAGGAAGACTTGACGGAGTTTACGTTGTGGGAGTGGAATTTAAACGTGTCTGGGGAGCAAGATATGAAAGAAAAGGAAAATAATAGTGAAAATAAATGTTATGTTGTGAGAGAAAATGTTTAAAAAGTGATTACAGTAATACCTCACCACTTCACTACATTGCGGTTTAGCTGCACTGAATCAATACGAAAGGTTTGTAGTGGAGGAATAATAATAGTACAGCAATGAAATGTGTGTGTGTGTGGGTGTTTGGACGTTTGGTCGCCGGTCTTTTGGTCGCCAGTCAAATGGTGACAAGGAGTTTATATTTGAAACCAGCTCTCAAAATTATATTCATGAGAGAGAGTTTAATATCTAAGTACTGTTTCATATCTAAGTACTGTTTCATAGCTAAGTACTGTTGAATATTTAAGTACTGTTTAATATCTAAGTACTGTTGAAAACAGTATATTTAGATATATTAAACTCTCTCTCATGGATATTATTTTGAGAGATGGTTTCAACAGTACTTAGATATTAAACAGTACTTAGATATTAAACAGTACTTGGATATTAAACAGTACTTGGATATTAAACAGTGCTCAGATATTAAACAGTACTTAGATATTAAACAGTACTTAGATTTTAAACAGTACATAGATATTAAACCGTACATAGATATTAAACAGTACTTAGATATTAAATAGTACTTAGATATTAAACAGTACATAGATATTAAACCGTACATAGATATTAAACAGTACTTAGATATGAAACAGTACTTAGATATGAAACAGTACTTGGATATTAAACAGTACTTGGATATTAAACAGTACTTGGATATTAAACCATACTTAGATATTAAACAGTACTTAGATATTAAACAGTATTTAGATATTAAACAGTACTTGGATATTAAACAGTACTTGGATATTAAACAGTACTTTGATATTAAACAGTACTTAGAAATTAAACAGTACTTACATATTAAACGCTACTAAGATATTTAACAGTACTTAGATATTAAGCAGTACTTAGATATTAAACAGTATTTAATATCTTATATCATAGAAATTGTCAAATTCAACCATTTTAAGGGCGCGGCTTATATACAGAGGCGGCTAATATGCAAAAAAATACGGTACCCCTAAAAAGGATGTCAGTCCATTAAAAAAAGATATAAAATTTGACATTATCATGCTCTCTAGACAGGATTTAAATTGACCATTCGGATGGTGATTCCTTTTTTTTAATGAGTTATGGCCATTTTCTGAACAAAATGTTAGACAAATTGCCATAATGTAAGCACATATTTATAGTATTGATTACAAAATGTCCCCGGAGTCCACCACAGCTGTCTTGTCCACAATTGGAGGCTTCAAGACGCTGGTTGAAATCCTTCTGGTTTCTGGTCCTAATCCCCAAAGCCGTCATTTGTACTTGGAGCGTGTCATTTCCTTCAAACTCCTCGGGAATTCTTCGGGGGTTTCCCCCTTTTTTTCTCGGCTGATTGGAGTTTGGAACGCTCTGGCGCTTCCCAACAACGTGTTTGTTCAGGTGTGAGAGGATTAATTTCGCTTTATGATATTATTGGATGGTGTCAAAGTGGTTGAGGTGGTCCGGAAACATCTAGTTGATGCTGTAAAAGTTAACTAGCTTGTTAAAATGAAGTTTAATGTTGCTAAACGCTAGAAGAATCATAACTAAATCCCCTAATTTATTAAAAAAAAATAAAACTGAGGTACAAGAATTCTTTTATTGTCAGGAAAAAAACATGTTTTTGACATTGATGCTAATATAATGTAGCATGAACATCGCTGTTGATATGTAGATAAATGATAGCTACCAAAACAATTAGCTTGATTGCTACATTTATAATTTAAACGTAAAATAAAAACTGAGGTACAACGATTCTTTTATTTTCAGAAAAAAACATGTTTTTGATGTTACTAATCCATGATGCTAATATAATGTAGCATGAGCATAGCCGTAGATATGTAGATAAATAATAGCTACCAAAATAGTTAGCTTGATTGCTACATTTGTAATACACAACATTGAATACCCTGAATAAAAATTGGCTTATTTTTAACAAACTGACTATTTAAAATCCACACAATAAAGTGAGCCTGGTACAATAACCCTCAAAAAGTATCCTTTATCTTGACTCCTTAGCTAACACTGGTTAGCCCCTGGTTAAATCACTCAAAGCTAGCATTAGCCTGTTATTTTCTAGTGGCTATTCAAGGCTAGCAAGGTGCTAGCATAAATTTTTCGTCAAAATAAACTATTTCCAGTAATCCCTCGATTATTGCGGTCAATGAAACGATACACGTAATAAACAAAAAAAAACGACAACATGCTTGTAACATAACATAAACAAATTGAAATGAACTTGGATTCCGATTACAAAACTTGAACATATAGTCAGGCTTTTTTTGTTCGTAAAATTGTATAGCTTTTTTTGTTCAAAAGATGGTATAATGTTTTTGTTCCAAAAAAAATGTATAGCTTTTTTTGTTCAAAAATTGGATGGCTTTTTTCTTCTAAAAAATTGTATAGCTCCGCACTTCGCACTGACTAACAAGAAAAAAACACTCAAAAAATACAATACTCCGCCCAGTGCTCTAAAAATCGTCATTTAACTGAATTGCTTTTGACTTCTTCTGTCTTTTTGTGTTTTCCGTTTGTGTAGAAGTAGCCTTCTTATGGGCGTCTCACCAGGTCCATCACAGTTCCGAGTACTACAACTTCAGTACGGCCCTGCGACAACCACTCACGCAGCAGCTAACTTCATGGGTGTGTTCCTACGGGCCCCCCAGTCGTCCTAAAAGACCATCACCAGTTGTATTTTTTTGTCTTTTGCAGATTTTCTACGTTCCCATGGCCTTGGCCGTGCCTCCGTCAAACTTCGCCGTCCACATCCAGCTCAATTTACTCTTCCAGTTTTGGTTGCACACCGAGGTAAATATCCGGTTCCTCTTTTTGTCCATTTGCAGTGAATTCCCCTGATTTGGTCAATATCAGTTTTTTAAATATAATTCAGTATTTTTTTGCATATAGGCCGTATTTGTCGCTAAAAAAAAGATGACTGAATCGAGAGTACGGCTTATATGCGCATAAATTAGACTTGACATGCCCGAAACGACCTAAACCCAAAATAATGTGGCCGATACGGTGATTTATTTCAAAATAAAAGAAAAAATAACCGTCTATGAATGAAATTCAAGAAAAAAATTAACTGTATTTTGCAAAAAACATGAAAAAACTTGTTCAGAGTGCCGCCATCTTACCTAGGGATGACAAACTTCACCACTATGGACATACTTCCTAGTTGTACTGCTCTCATGACTTACTTTTTGAATATGTACAATCCACCAATCGATACAGAATCTCAAAAATACCACGTGCGATGATTTTTCTTAAATTTTTTCTTCAAAGTAACACATTTGTACTTCCAATTAAAACCATGAATCTGGAGGTGAAAATTGTGAATCGGGGGGCGGCTTATACGAGAGAAATTGTGAAATTCAATGATTTTCAAGGCAATTTTAAGGCTTATACGCGAATGCGGCTAATATGCGAGAAAATACGGGAATATTGATTCTTGGCAAGGGCGTATTGGGATACATAGTATTGTGATATATCGTAACACCCGTTTTTTACACGTTTAATGGCTTTTCTCATCATTTTTTGTAGATAATCCGAGATTTAGGACCCCTGGAATGGATCTTCAACACTCCAAAGCACCATCGAGTTCATCACGGTGACGATTGTAGTTGTTTTTACATTAAATCGAAACAGAGTTTCATGATAAACCGTCCCAATAGGAAGAAACCAGTACTGCATTGACAAGAATTACGGAGGCATTTTCATTGTCTGGGATCGATTGTTTGGTAAGCAAGTTTTTTGCAGGCCATTTGCGGACTCGAAGGTCGCAAACACCATTAATGTTTGCTGTTTTTTTTAGGTACGTTCTCCCCAGAAAAGGACAAAGTGGTTTACGGTTTAGTTTACCCCAGCAACTCTTTTGAAATCATGACAAGTCAAGTGAGTACTATATATAAAAATGGAAATACTTGAAATATGTACACACTGAAAATAGGACCTCTCCACTTTATAGAAATTTCCCCCAAAACAGGTTAATGGGAATTTTAGTGTGTATATTTGTAATTGTGTAGTACGTGTGTAGTATGTGTATATTGTATATATGTGTATATTGTGTATATGTATATTGTGGAAATGTATATGTGTATATGTGTATATGTGTAATTGTGTAGTATGTGTTTATTGTGTAGTATGTGTGTAGTATGTGTAGAATGTGTGTAGAATGTGTGTAGTATGTGTGTGTAGTATGTGTAGTATGTGTAGAATGTGTGTAGTATGTGTTTATTGTGTAGTGTGTGTAGTATGTGTTTATTGTGTATATGTGTATAAATTATCTGTTTATATATATGTATATCTGTATATGTATATATGTATATCTGTATCTGTTTATATATATGTATATCTGTATATATATGTCTATATATGTCTATATATGTATATGTGTATATGTGTATATGTGTATATGTGTATATGTGTATATGTGTATATGTGTATATGTGTATATGTGTATATGTGTATATGTGTATATGTGTATATGTGTATATGTGTATATGTGTATATGTGTATATGTGTATATGTGTATATGTGTATATGTGTATATGTGTATATGTGTATATGTGTATGTGTAATGTGTATGTGTTAATGTGTATATGTAAAAAAAACACAGAAGTCCTTGCCTTTTATTTTGAAATGACCCTTTCAGAGCCCTAGAAGTTTTCTACAAAAGCTACCAAATCAAAACGGGCAACCTTAAATTATAATAATTGACGTCATGGTGTGCGGGTGAGGTTTGACGACTCACCATTAAAAAAAAAAAAAAACTCATTCTAACTCTGTTTATCCATTTAGTTCCACTATTATTCGTCTTTATGGAGAAAATCAACCACCTACTCCAGCCTGACCGACAAACTATCGACCTTTATCAAAGGTCCCAGCTGGACCCCCGGAGCCCCTCGATTGGGCAACTACGATCACGTTCCCAAGGTGGGTTCGAGTCAACCTGCCCGAAACATTTAAAAACTGAATTTATCACTTGAACCACATCAAAAAAGCCTTTGTAGACTAAGTACAATGCCGTATTTTCATGACTATAAGGCGCACCGCATTATAAGGCGCACCCTCAATGAATGACATTTTTTCCATATATATGGCGCACTGTATTATAAGGCGCACTGTCTATTTTGGAGAAAATGTAAGACTTTTAAGTGTGCCGTATAGTTGTGAAAATATGGTAATTGCTATTGACTTCGAGGTATGAAGCACTCACTCACTACTTTACAGTCACCTCTAGAGCCAGCCATTGTTGATGTTTTGAATTTTTTGTATAAAATCTTGCAATGGGGGAGGAGCTATATAATGGAAGATGTTGTAAACTAAGATGGCATCTGCATATTTAACAGTATTGTTTCAGTTCAGGCGTTTGTGTTTTTTTTTTATATCCGACAGTGGTGGTTTTTCGTTTTTGGTTTTCTGTTTTTTCCATATATAAGGCGCACTGGATTATAAGGCGATCTGTCTATTTTGGAGAAAATTTAAGACTTTTAAGTGCGCCTTATAGTCGTGAAAATACGGTAAATCCATTTTCACCGTCTTTGGGATTAAAACCGCATGTGGCTACACAGTGGAAATATGTGTGTGTGTGTGTATGTGTGCATAAATGTGTGTCTGTGTGTTTAAAAATCTCCAAATGGAAGGAGCCGGTGGTTAGCTTTGAAATAACGTTGATGGTGGCACTTTTTTAGTTCCCTCATGCGTGACTTTTGGGGGAAAAAAATGTTTACGATTGAGTCGGCGTCTTAAAGGCAGTTTTGAAAGAGCCAAAATGGCGGCGTTCGCTAGTTTAAGCGCCAAACAACGGTGGTGGGGAGGGTCGGCGTGGATAGGTAGGGAAACCCTGCTTGTTTTTGATTGGTTGGTTTTTATTTTTAGGGTTTTTGTTGAATTTTTTTTAATGACAAAAAAGAGGTCGGATGAGTCAGCAAATTCCAGAACAACGACTCATGGGTTCCAGTAAAAAAAATCCCAGATGACTTAATGAGCTCATTTTAAAAAAAAATCTCGGTGGAATGGTTAAAAAATAAATCGATTCCGGAAATTAGTTGAGTTGAAAATAATTTGGGAGGGTTTGACCAAGTCTTAACCACAAATTGTAAAAATTAATAACCATATTAAAGTGATTGTAATTGAGTTGAATGTAAGAAATGTTGGTTAAGACGGCTATTTTTGTATGAATGGAGTTCTAAAATTCATTCAAATTTTGTTTTAAGATGCCACAAGGAAGAAAAATTGCTAGAAATGGAAAAAAATATATATTAAAAAAAATTGTGTTGTGGATCGTATGTTAGAGGGCAAATTGTTAAAGATACACACAACTTAATAATAAAAAAAAGATTTAAAAAAGTATTTTTTATCCTTATGTTAGTAAAAAAATGCAATGTGTCAAAAAAAAAATCATAAAAATATTTAAAAGTGAAAAATACGAAATGCGCAACCCAGATTAGTGGGACATTTTTTTATATTTTAACTTTTTTTTAAATACATTTTTAGATTTTACAAAAGGATTTTTTAAACTAAAAACACAGAAAAATGGATTAAAAAATGACAATTATTGATTTAAAACTGGAAAATGAGGAAATTTAATATAAATCTATAGCCTTCACTTGAATTTGATCCTAAAACAGAAAGTCAGCACTCATCATTTACTTTCCCGGGCCACACAAAATGATTTGACGGGCCAGATTTGGCCCGCGGGCCGCCACTTTGACACCTGTGCTCTAAATGGTCCAGTTTCTGGGTCAATCTGCCCAGTTCCATTTGGCAACGACAATCCTTATGCGGTTGCGGCTTGGTGGTTTCATACCTTGCCTTTTTCCCTTCTTTTTTTTTTAGTTTTTTTTTCTTCATTTTTTTATTTTTTTGTTAATTTTTTTGTTCCTTTTCCACTGGCAGGTGACCGGAGAAGAGAAGCCTCACAATCCCAGCTGTTCTCAACCCTTACAAATTTACGTGGTGACACATTTCCTGCTTCTGCTGTACACATACCACCAACTTTTTGAAAACCAGCCGGTACGTATTTAATCCCCCCAAAAAATCCAATTTCTTCACAATTTACAACTTTCATTTTGAAAAACAACCACTTCAAATGTACCCTAACCCTAATTAAAGACCCTAACCCAGTAAACTCATTGCAAAATGACATAGAACTAACAATAAGCCCACTTTTTTCCTTTGTATTAGTCACTAATACTAATAATTAGTGCAAAAAATGAGTCAAATATCAAAATATTTATTAACAGAATTTTCCGTTTACATTATGAACAATATATTATGAACAAGAGAATAACATAACAACATAAATAAATGTCTATTCATGTTGTCTGCACGTACTAAAACACTGCGCCCCTAGCGGAAAATACAAGAACTACACATTTTAAAGAAAATTCATATTTTTTTTATACAATACAGCTTTCTTCCCCGGGCCGTACCAAACCACCAGATGGGCCGGATCCAGCCCGCGGGCCGTATGTTTGACACCCCTGGCCTAACCCTTCCACTAACATGATTGAACTAATGACAGTTTTTTTTTTTTTGCGGTATCGGTTATTTTTCAACTTTTCCTCCAAAAAAACAACGAAAAACGATCCGAGTCTTGCACGGTGACAGAATGACTGATGGGCCTTCCCCTTCGGAGGAACTTTTGTCTATTATTTTCCACTCTCCGGAGCCAAAAAAGACCCCCTTTCCCTTCCTCCTCCGTCAAAAAAAATAAAGCATCGGGTCTCCTCGGCAGTTATCTTTGGACGGCTTTTTTTTTTCCCCCTCGGGCATAGTTTTGGTTAGCCTAGAAGTGCCGTCACGCCCAAACTCCTTCCAAACTCCCCAAATAAAATTGCCCGTCTTTTTCTTAGTTGTGGCATCGCACGCAAAGCACACCTCCGGGTCTCCAAAATGGCAGCCGGTGGTCACAAATTGTGTATTGGAGTCTTTCCCAAGAAAAATAGCCTTCAGGATGCGGCAATCAAGACTTTGGCGAAGGAAAATAACAACGGGAGCGTCAATGCCTCTCGCAATAAATCATGGAGAGCGTTTGTGTTGATGGATTCGGCGGCTAATGGGATGCTATGGCTAGTAATAATGCTAACTTACGGCTAATGGGAGTGATTGATTCACTGACTTAGCAGGTCTAGGAATGTGTAAATGACTAAAAATTACAAAGCAATAGACTGGTTCATACAGTGTGTTTGTGATCGTGACCGGACGTTTGGTCGCCCGGACGTTTGGTCGCCCGGATGTTTGGTCGCCCGGATGTTTGGTCGCCCGGACGTTTGGTCGCCCGGACGTTTGGTCGCCCGGACGTTTGGTTGCCCCGACGTTTGGTTGCCCCGACGTTTGGTTGCCCGGACGTTTGGTCGCTCGTCTTTTGGTCGCCGGTCAAATGGTGACAAAGGTTTTACTGTTGAAACCAGCTCTCCAAATTATATTCATGAGAGAGAGTTTTTATATCTAAGTACTGTTTAATATATAGGTACTGTTTAATATATTAAACAGTACTTAGATATTGAACAGTACTTAGATATTAGACAGTACTTGGATATTAAACAGTACTTGGACATTAAACAGTACTTACATATTAAACAGTACTTAGATATTAAACAGTACTTAGATATTAAACAGTACTTGGATATTAAACTCCCTCTCTTAGATATTATACCAGCGACCAAAAGACCGGCGACCAAAAGACCGGCGACCAAAAGACTGGCGACCAAAAGACCGGCGACCATGATTGACAGACTCATCATCTGACTATTTAAACATGTGACTAGTTGAAACCAATTCATCGGAAGTGTTGCCATATTTGATGCCGTATTTGTCTCCTAGATGCTGAGCCAGATGTCCATGCTGGGGATGAGCGCCTACATTCTCCTCACGCTAACCTCGCTGGGATTCATCATCGACTGCAGGTAACTCACTCTCATTGGCCGACAGCGACAGACATCGTCCGTTTCTCCTCACAGCTCTTGACTTCTGTTTTTTTTTCACCCAGGCCAAAAGCTTCCATTTTAGAGATGCTACGTTGCATCGCTATGGCAACCTTGCTGGAGTACCATTACCTGAGCGCCCCCAATTCAGCTTTGACTGCACCCACACAAGTAAGACGTTTTTTTATGTTATTATCAAAACCAAGGGTGTAAAGGGGAAAATCAGGAAATTTAACATACATCTATACTCTTCATTTGAATTTGATCCTAAAACAGAAAGTCGGCACTCATGATTGACTTTCCCGGGCCACACAAAATGATTCAGCGGGCCAGATTTGGCCCCCGAGCCGCCATTTTGACACATGATCTAAACACACAGTTTTTGGTTGCTGATCGTAGTCGCTAAAGTAGGCTCCAGCACCCTTGACTATTGTGAGAATAAATGGGTAATGCATGATGACAATAACAATAATATATATTTCTATATATTTTTAAATACACACCTAAAAAATGATTCGCGTCCCAGAAACTGAAATTCCGTTCCCGTTAAATAATGAAGTCAGACTTTTTCTCGGCGAATGCGGCGTCTTTCGCGTGAAAAGTCCGCAAATTGGCGAGCCTGGCTGGCGCTGGATTGTACGTGGCGGTTGACCCCTCATTACGAGCACCCCCTCTCCACAACCGCCCCCTTTGTCAAGTGTCTGGAAACAATTAGCGGCGTCTGCCGCTAATTTGAACCGGCTGAGGGGATTTGCACGTGTCCCCTCCGCAAACTTCACATCTGGGGCGCTCAGGTGCGATCCATCGAGAGAAAATACACAATTTTTTCCCCCATTTTGAAAATTTTAAATACAGTACATCAACAAGCTTTCAGACGGATAAATTATGGTGTTTAGCTAGCATGCTAACGGCTAATCCACTCTTGAAAAGGTTGTATTAAAGTGACCGTTGGTTGAATTTGTTTTTTTCTTTTGTTTTTAACTTAGTTTATCTAAAAATTATTTGAAATTATTTTATTATTTAAAAAAAAACATTTTTATTTGATCAGGCGGACAAATGATTGTGGTTAGCTAGCATGCTAACGGCTAATCCACTCTTGAAAAGGTTCTTTTAAGATAACAGTTTGTTGAATTTGTTTTCTTCTTTTCTTTTTCTTAGTTTATTTAAAAATATAATTGAAATTATTTATATAAATAAAACAACTTTTTATTTGGTGTATTAAATCTCATAATTTAGCAACATCAAATCTAGTGGATTTCATACATGTATGTATACGTGTATACATGTATATATGTATACGTGTATATGTGTATACGTGTATACGTGTATACGTGTATACGTGTATACGTGTATACGTGTATATGTGTATATATATGTATGTGTATGTACAAAAATGTTAACTCATTGGACGACTAAAGAACAAAAACTAAAGCTTTATTGCGCCTATCCTTGTATATTGCCATATATTTATCCCTTATATTAAAAAATAAGAACTTAAAAGTTTGTTTTTGATATTTACCATAATCGGCAACCCCCCCCTCCAATACTTTTAAAATGACGGTTACACCCAAATGTAACCACAAGCACTTTTTTTTACACGCCATTAGAGCCGCCAGTGGTGGCAGGTGCTCAAACGCCACAAAATGGCGGCTAACGCGAACTTTTAACGATGCGGCGCTGACGTGTTTGCGGGCGGCGCTCCATCAATGAAGTCAATTGATATTTAATTGGGCCGGGGCCCCCGCCGACTGGACGTTTGGGCACAAAAAAGGCCCGCCGCGTGATATATGGCGCCCTTGAGCGCTCGCCGCTATTTTACGGCCTTCAACGTCGAATGGCTGGCCAGACAGGAAGGGGGCGGGGCTTGTACCGACACGAAACGCTAGAAATGCTTCATAAGGCGGACAATTAGCGTTTCGGCATCGTTGATGTTGTCACTATTGATTTGTTTCATTCTTAATGTTTATTTATAATGACTATTTTTATTGACTCTGTGACGTGTACATGTATACATGTATACATATATACATGTATACATGTATTCATGTATACATATATACATATACTTTTATACTTATATACTTGTATACATGTATACATGTATACATATATACTTTTATACTTTTATACTTATATACTTGTATACATGTATACATGTAAACATATATACATTTATTCGTATATACACATATATACACACATATACACATATATACACACATACACACATATACACATATATACACATATACACATATATACACATATATACACATATATACACATATATACACGTATATACACGTATATACACGTATATACACATATATACACATATATACACATATACACACACATATTTACACACATTTACACACATATATACACATATATACATATATATACACATATATACACATATATACACATATATACACATATATACATATATACACATATATACACATATATACATATATACATACATTGATTTGTTTATTTTTGAAGTTTCAAGTTCTAACGCGATCAATTAAAATCAACTACCTGGAAAAAAATCATGTTTTTACAATATAAATTTCAAGTTTCCAATACAGATGCCTTTTTTCACTAACTAATTGTGATAAAATTCAATTTCTCATGTTACACTGTGATGAATATTAATGTAAAATGTTCACCAGGCGATACATTTCACCACAATTTGGCTTTAGGGCGCGATAAATGTTCCACTTAACGCCATGAAAAGCCTCGAATCCCTTCAAAACATTGAAAAGTTCTCACATGGAGGATTTTTTTTTGACCGATTACACGATTGGATGTTTTTCTTTGCACCCCACGTGTGTCAGTGAAGTTTGACGAGCGGCTATAAAAGAGGAAGGCAATCAGTCAAGGTACGGCACCCTCGACCGCGAGCTCATTTGTGCTTGTCCGCCGCCAGAGCGCCGAAAGACAAACGTCCAGGTCACGTCAATATTATGCAGTTCAAATCCGGCACGAAGCGGCCAGGATGGCCCGTTGCGCCTCTCCTTTTCCCGTGGCGAGGGGTCGTCTCAAAAAAAATATTCAAAAAATATAAGTATATATATAAATATTTTCCCAAAAAAGCTGGCGTCTGGGTGGGAAAACCTGCCGTGGCTTTTGTTTGGGGCGCTGGAAATGGTGACATCATGCCAGCAGGCACAACTGGGAATGGAAAGTAGGCGGGGTTAGCGTGGTCACTGATTGGCTGTTACTTGAGCTATGCTAATGCTAACTTTTGAATAATGCCTACTTTAGCAATGGAGTAATAATACATACTTGCGATTGAGTGGTTAAAGTTTTTTAGCTTCTGTTAGCATCTGTTAGCATTCGTTACCGTCTGTTAGCATATGTAAGCGTCCGTGAGCAGGCCGTTAGCGTGTTGACCTCACAGTTCCAAGGTCGAGGGTTCGATCCCAGGTTGGTTCTCATTGTGTGGAGTTGGTTTGTTCACTCCGAGCTTGCGTGGGTTTTCTACGGGTACTCCGGTTTTCTCCCACATTCCAAAAACATGCATGCTAGGCTAGCTGTAGCTAGCTAAAAGTCTAAATCAAGGGTGTCAAACTCTTGGTTGGCGGGCTGCATTAATGTCAACTTGATTTCATGTGGGCCGGACCATTTTAGATATAATATTTAGATTTTTTTTATATAAATGGATTAAAAGAAGTGGATTAAAAGCCCTGAATATTCAGTTTTTGATAGATCTAAAACAATGTCTATTTTAGCTTTTTTAAAATATATTTTTAGACTTTACAAAAATGATTTTTTGAACTAAAAACACAGAAAAATGGATTAAAAAATGACAATTATTGATTTAAAAGGGGGAAATCAGGAATTTTAATATACATCTATACTCTTCATTTTAATTTCATCCTAAAACAGAAAGTCAGCACTCATGATTTACTTTTTTGGGCCGCACAAAATGATATGGCGGGCCACATTTGGCCCCCGGGCCTCTACTTTGACACCTGTGGTCTAAATTGTCCCTAGTTATGAATTGTTGTCCTTTATCTCCTTGCCTTGCGATTGGCTGGCCACCGCCTGCTGCTCGTTAGTTAGCCGGGATAAGCGCCGGCACCCCCGCGAACCTCGTGTGGATAAATGAATGGGACGAATGAAAGCGAATGGAATTTAAAGTTGTGTAGTTTCCACCTAACGAGATGCTTGATCAAATATGAAGGTTTTAAACCCGCGTTTAAATATTAAGTGGGTGTCCGTTCCCTCCGGGAAAGTTTTTTTCTCAGATCGACTCCCAAAATCGTTCCAAACTCATAACACGGGACATTCATAGCGTTCCGCCATAAAAACTGCAAAAAAAACGTCTTATTTTTACAGGAAAGTGTTCCATGGCGCCGTATCATTTAGAAGCTTAAAAAGACTCGCTTTTATTAAAACCCAAAACGGCTCTTGGCATCGAATCCAAATCTTTTAGCGTCGCCGCCACTTTGTCGGTCCGTCCATTTTTTTTTTTTTTACGGCGTCGTCTAGCGTCCGCCCTGGTCGGGACGCGACGTCCTTGAGTCGTCGAAGCTGGCGAAGGCCGTCCAAGTTGGCCGTCGGCGAAGCGTGACGCGGCGGAAAATGCGAGGCCGCTCGCGACGAAGTTTGGAAGGAGCGTCGGAAAAGACGTGGCGTGCCAAAGACCGGCTTTTTCATTTCATTGGGGAAACTGACTTTTGGGAAACCTAGTGTGCTGTTATTCCTTGGGTTGATATTTGTCTTTTAATGTAATAATTGATTGGATTGGATAACTTTATTCATCCCGTATTTGGGAAATTTGGTTGTCACAGTAGCAAGAGGGTGAGAATACAGACACAGAAAAAGACATTTTAGATGTAAATAGATAGTTAATAAGTAAGTTAATTAAAAATATAAATAAATACATAAATAAATACACGAATAAATGTGTATATAAATAAGCGTGTTTCTGAAATATATATGTATATAGATATACATTTACATACATATACAAAAGCACAAATATACATATATATAAGCACATATATACATATATGTAAGCACCTATATACATGTACATATATATAAGCACATGTCTACATTTACATATATATAAGCACATATATACATATATGTAAGCACATATACATATATGTAAGCACATATATACATATATGTAAGCACATATATACATATCTAAGCACATATATACATGTACATATATAAGCACATGTCTACATATACATGTATATAAGCACATATATACATATACATATATAAGTACATGTCTACATATACATATATATAAGTACATATTTACATATACATATATAAGCACATATACGTATACATATACATATATAAGCACATATATACATATATACACATATATTATATATACATATATCTAAGCACATATATACATATATACACATATATTATATATACATATATCTAAGCACATACAGACATATACTATATATGTCTATATGACTTTCTTGGGCCACACAAAATGATGCAGCGGGCCACATTTGGCCCCCGGACCGCCACTTTGACATCAGTGTTTTAAATTATACTATTGAACATTGTTAAACAGCCATTTTGTTGCTAGGTAGTTCTATTTTTTTATATTTTACTTTGAAAACAGACATTTTATTGACATTAATTCATCCAAATCTAATGTACATAACTGTTTTAGGTCTATTTTTAAATATTTTATTTTGAAACTTACCTTTTATTGACATTATTTCACCCAAATCTCAAGTACATAATTGTTATAATTCTATTTTTTTCATATTTTACTTTGAAACTTAACTTTTATTGACATTATTTCACCAAAATCTCAAGTACATAAATGTTATAGCTCCATTTTTTTATATTTTACTTTGAAACTTACCTTTTATTGACATTAATTCACCCAAATCTCAAGTAAATAAATGTTATAGTTCATTTTTTTAATATTTCACTTTGAAACTTAACTTTTATTGACATTAATTCACTAAAATCTCAAGTACATAAATGTTATAGCTCAATTTTTTTATATTTTACTTTGAAACTTACCTTTTATTGACATTATTTCACCAAAATCTCAAGTACATAAAATGTTATAGTTCAAATTTTTTATATTTTACTTTGAAACTTACCTTTTATTGTCATTAATTCACCCAAATCTCAAGTACATAAATGTTATAGCTCAATTTTTTTATATTTTACTTTGAAACTTACCTTTTATTGACATTATTTCACCAAAATCTCAAGTACATAAAATGTTATAGTTCAAATTTTTTATATTTTACTTTGAAACTTACCTTTTATTGACATTAATTCACCCAAATCTCAAGTACTTTACTGTTTTAGGTCTATTTTTTTAATATTTAGCTTTGAAATACTCATTTTATTGCCATTAATTCATCCCTATCTCAAATCCATTACTCTTGTAGGTCCATTTTTTATTTTTTTTAAACATTTTTTTTACTGCCATATTTTTTTTCTCAGCCTCGTAATTTCCAGCAAAGTCCGCAGCGGGAGCGTCCAAGCGGGAGTGTCATAACTCTTGTAAATATCAGTGGGCGGATGGAAGGAGTCAAGGGGGCCATTAACCCCTTGGCCCCCCCACCCCAGAGACTCATTTGTCTTTGCTGAGGAATCCCCTTGAACCCGTTCAAAAAAAAAAAGGGCCAACCACGTTTATTCTCTTCATTCTGTGAAAATAGGAACACACCCTTTATTTCCACCAATGAAAATCAAGCAGAAAATTAGCTTCATTTCTTAATGAGATTTTTCTAGAAATGATCATGTGATCATTTTGGGAATAATTAAAGTTAAAATAGGTCGTAAAATAATTTAACAAGGCTGATTATGTTGAGTATTGATTAATTGATGTTTTTTATAAATATTTGTTTAATTTTAGGAAAGGTTTTTGTGATGGAAAAAATTCATTGTATTTTTTTTATTTAATTTTATAATTGAATTTACGCATTTTTAATTGAAATAACATTTTTTTTAAAGAAAAGGAACTTGGAACGGTAATTAGATTTTAAGGACAGCTTTTGATTATATTCATAATTAATTAATGGTTAGACTTTTGCTTTATAGAGAGATTATTTGGAACATTTATATATTATTTCATTATTTTTTAAAGGCAAATGATGAACAAAATTTGAAAAAAAACCTAATCATTACAAAATAAATTATTTTAAAAATTCTTTAAAAATATGTATATAACTTTAAAACTGTATTATGATTAATTTTCAATAATATAATATTACATTTCACCCAAAAAAATTAAAAATATTACACTTTTGCTTTACAGATGTTATTTTTTCGTGATTATTTGAAAGATTAATTCGAATATTGATATTATATTTCCTCTTTTTTAAAGGCAAATGAACTAAATTTGAAAATAAAATAAACAAATCGCTACAAAATAAGTTATTTTAAAAATTCTTAAACTACAATACTACACTTCATTTTTAAAAAAGCCTATATGGAAATAAAAAACATGGACGTGGTCATTTAGTTGAATTATCTTTTGAAGTCGACGTGTAAAAGCAAATGTTTGAAATGCAAATTTTTCTCCGGGGAAGAATCGTAAAAGCGCTGACTAGTGCCTCGTTTTACAAGTTGTAAAAAAAAAAGACTCGCTATGATAATTCAACTCAAGGGAAGGACCCTAAAACATAAGTTTGTACCCCTGAACTGATCTTTTCCCCCTCTGCTACTTTTATCTGGTCCTCTCTGGAGAAGTGTCTGACTTTTAACCCAACCAGTACCAAAAAAAATCGCCATTATTGGTAAAGTACAAAGTAAAGTACAAAATAAAGTACAAAGTCAAGTACAAAGTCAAGTACAAAGTACAAAGTACAAAGTACAAAGTACAAAGTACAAAGTACAAAGTACAAAGTACAAAGTACAAAGTACAAAGTACAAAGTACAAAGTACAAAGTACAAAGTACAAAGTACAAAGTACAAAGTACAAAGTACAAAGTACAAAGTACAAAGTACAAAGTACAAAGTACAAAGTACAAAGTACAAAGTACAAAGTACAAAGTACAAAGTACAAAGTACAAAGTACAAAGTACAAAGTACAAAGTACAAAGTACAAAGTAAAGTACAAAGTACAAAGTAAAGTACAAAGTACAAAGTAAAGTAAAAAGTACAAAGTAAAGTAAAAAGTACAAAGTAAAGTAAAAAGTATAAATTATAAAGTACAAAGTCCAAAGTTCTAACCCGGCGGGCCGGATTAAAAAGCCTAAAGGGCCGTATGTGGCCTGCGGGCCGTAGTTTACCCATGTCTGGACTATGATCATATACTGTATTCGCAGTAAACAACTTTGGGATAATGCGTAAGTGAAATGAGAATGTCTTCCGAAGACAAAGCGTCTGAACGTGGACGTTCCACCGCGTTGATGTACGAGCCGCCACGGGGTTTTACGGCGCGCCGTAAAATGATTCCCGGCGTCTTGGCAGGAGGCGACGGCGTCCTCGCGTCGCGCTTTCCAGAAAAATCTGTCCGCGTGCTTTGATCCAGGTGAAAAATGGACGGTACAGTAGACAGTAAAAAAAAGATAGGTAGTAAAATTGAAAATTTAACGTTAGTCTATTTCATGTGGTGGCACGGTGGAGTAGTGGATTGCGGTCTGACTCGCACTTGTGAGATCTAAGGTTCGATGCCAGATTTTCATGTGCTCCCCTCGATTCAGTAATCATTATTTTTTTAGGTACAAATACGGCTTAAATTCCGACACAATAAGGTCATTTTATTTCTCAACACTGAGAATATCAATTGTAAAAACAATTACACTGCTGCACTATTGCCAGCAGATGGCAGCAAGGCAACTTTCCGAACAAGATCAACTCTTAGGAAGTTTTTAGGAAGTATTTCGGTCATTTTGTTGTATTTCTTCTCATTAAAAACTCAAATCTCTCTTTTATTTTGCAAAATGGAAACATGCATTGCTCCAATACTTTCAAATACTTCAAATTACTTCAATTTGTGATTCCCGGCCTTCAAAAATGCATAAAATAGGAGATTTTCAGTGTCCACTAAGTGGTCCAATAGTCTTAAGAAAATTCCTGTCTTCTGTTTAGTTGCACTTTCATCGTGCAGCAACTGCTGTTTCACATGTGTTCAGTCTGCCGTGTGCGTGTGTCGTTTTGTGTCTTTTGTGTGTGCGTGTTTGAAGGAAATATTTCTCATGGCTGCGCTCCAGAGTCTCTGGTGGGACGTTAAGCTGCCCAACGTATCCTTCCTGAGTTTTGAGCTCTCTTAAGAGTAGACAGGAAGCGATGCTAGTACTGTACGACTTTGTATACGTGTGTGTGTGTTGTCATTTTAACAAAAAAGTATATATATATATATATATATATATATATATATATATATATATATATATATATATATATATATATATATATATATATATAAATATATATATATATATATAAATATATATAAATATATATAAATATATATATATATATATATATATATATATATATATATATATATATATATATATATATATATATATATATATATATATATATATATATATATATATATATATATATATATATATATATATATATATATATATATATATATATATATATATATATATATATATATATATATATATATATATATATATATATATATATATATATATATATATATATATATATATATATATATATATATATATATATATATATATATATATAAACTTTTTAATATATATATACTTTTTTGTTAAAATGACAACACACATACAAAGTCGTACAGTACTATATATATACATATACATGTATGTGTACATGTATATGTATATGAATGTGTATGTGTATATGTGTGTGTGTATGTGTGTGTGTATATGTGTATATGTGTGTGTATATGTGTGTAGGTGTGTATATGTGTGTATATGTGTGTTTATATATGTGTGTATATGTGTGTATATGTGTGTATATGAGTGTATGTATATGTGTGTATATGTGTGTATATGAGTGTATGTATATGTGTGTATATGTGTGTATAAACGTGTATATTTACAAACAACCATTCACACTATCAATCTAGCCCTCAATTAGCTTAGCATGGATGCTAATACATTTAATTATATTTATTTTTTCTTTAAATATACTGTGTTTATATTTATATTTTATCTTACATTGTTTTCCACTTCCATTTTCTGTGTTTAGTTGGTTTGAATATGTCTTATAAAGTTGACTTTTTCTTATAATACATTTCAAGTGTGAGTGATGGATGAAGCTAGATTTTTGATATATTATGAGAGATGGGTGTGGTTGACTGTATTTTCCCAAGAGTATAAATCTAGTCATTGTCAGTTACAGTGTGCAGTCTTAATGTGGTTCTGGTTCTACATGCTTTCAGCATGTGTTCCGCTTGTTTTGGGCTTTCACTTGTGTAATGATGTGTTCGCATGTGTCGGCCATGTGTCCTGTCTCAAAGGTCACGTGATTAATTGACATTGACGGCGATAAACGATATTTCGATCGCTGCCAATCCTTCTCTGTTCAAATGGATTGGACGTCCATTTCCTGATATAAACTGTATTACTACTGCTGAATGTTTTGTTGTTGTTTGTTTCCCCCTGTTGGCCGTATAATGTAATGCAACTCCAGTCACCCTTATACATATTTTTGTATGGGTTTGTGTTTTGTAGGTGTTGGTGTACCTCAGTATACTGTACTGGGCAATGCAGAGTATCACGAGTGTACTCGTCAAGATCAAGTTCGACTGAGAGAGCAGATTGATGCTACTGTCGCGCCCCCTGCTGACCAACACTGAATTAACAACAACAAAAGCCTTTCATTCATTTCACACTGAATTTATTGTATTTTCATGTTTTCCTGCATTTATTTTCATCTGGAATTATTAATTTTCAGTTTATTATGACATTACTAACAACTTTTTCATTTATTTTTATGGTAAATAGATCATATTTGAATTCTAATTCACCAAAATAAATTGACAAATACTATTTTTTTCTTTATTTTCTTTTTCAAACCTATTTTGATATCAAATTATCTTTAGAGGTTATTTTGGAGCATCACTGGGTAAACTTTTATTGTAATATATATTTTTTGTATTTACATACTCGCTCTCTTCCCACAAATGGTTAATCAAAATTTCCGGTCCGGTGTGTACCTGACCCCTGCACAATGTTCACTTCCGGGTCAGCAAGAAACCACCGCAACACGTGCAACAAAACTCCAATCCCTCAGTAAACATTCCCGTAGTTATACTAACGCCATGAACGAAAAGAAAAGGCCGAAAATGACCTTAGGTAAGGACACATTTTCATTTTGTTCCCAGTAATCCTTGCTACCGCCGAGTTGTTTAGGTGCTAGCGAAAAAGAGTGCGTGATTTAAGTCATATTTAGCATGGCGTTTCCTCAAATAGTAGATTGCGTAAATTGTATAGAGCTAAAGTCGCAATAACTTTTGTCAAGTAGTGCCCTGGACACGTAAATCGACAAGTTGTTGCGACTTTGGACACGGTGTCAAATATATTTTTATTTTTATTAGCGACGGTACCTCGATACTTGGTACTACTTTATTGCGCATGCGTAACACTCATTTCTTCTCGAGCCGTGAAGGCACTATAGGTTCCCTAATAGAAATACATTACTGAATGTTTTTATTGTCATTATGCATCTTATTATTCACCGGCACGCCACGAAAGGCACACCTGAATCCGTATGTCTATATTTTTCGTCACTACTGGATTCTTTCAATCAGGTAGTGAGAGTACAGTTCACGCTTTTGTGTAGACGTGGTTTGTTCGCTCAGCTAGCAATGGCGCATCATGATGACATCATATTACTCACGACATGAGGAGAATGGCTAGCGGTGATCATAGTAAAATAAGCAGATAGAATGAAGGGCTGGAAGGTAGAATGTTTTGTTTTAATATAAACATTTTACTGAGGCCAAAGTAACAAATAAGATGTGGCCAAGGAAGTTTATTATTGTGTTTTGTATATTTCGTTATATTACAGTAAAACATACCAGTCTTAGTTGGTTAGCATGTGGGCTAGCTTGCATAGATAACAACGGTATTACACTTGTTATTCTGGTTGGATTCTGTTTTTTTTTTTTTGCTTTTTGTGTGAAAATGTTCTGACCAGACTCTTATTTCGTGACAGGATGCTTGAAAACTGTCGTGCAAAGATAATTAGCGGCGACAGCGGGGCCTCGCAGCGACATTGGAGCTCCTGGTCCTGAGGGAGGGAATCAGGCGTGAAGGAAAACCTCACCCGAGGTGATCCCCGCAGACTTACGTAATCGGGCCCATTCAGGAAGACCCGTTGCTATATTTAGCCTTTGCAGAAGCAATGATGGAGTTTGAAAAGAGGTCCTTTTTGCTCTTATGTTCTCCCAACATGCTTTCAGAAACTAGACTTCTCGCAAATCGACCACACAGACTTAATTTGAATATACAGGTCGCCATGGCGACGGCTAGCTTTTCACCAAATGAGATGAGGGTGCTGGTAATGCTCTGTTGCCATTTAACTGTGTGGCTTAATGGACCTTGCAAATAGGCTGCTTTTAATGTCAAGCACCATTTGCAGTGCACCTCTGTGACAATGACTCAGCGTCTTTTCTGACATCACCATTTCAGTAGATAGTGGATACAAAAAGTGTACACACCCTTAAGGAAAAGACCAGATTTTGCCAACAAATCATATTTCATACTCAAGTTTTAAACAAATTTCCCTTCAAAGTAACACATTAGTACTCCCTATAAAAACATTAACATGGAGGTGAAAATTGCTAATCAGTGGGCGTCTTATACAAGAAAAATTTAAAATTGTAACAATTTTAAGGGCACGGTTCATATCAGGGATGGGCAAACTACGGCCCGCGGGCCATATACGGGCCCGTTAGGCTTTTTAATCCGGCCCGCCAACGTTGTCCCAATTTATACACTTTTTTTTACCCCAAGATAGCGCCGTCATGCGGAAGCCACTGGCAGTAGCTCTGTCCACTCTTATTTGTTTTTCGTGTTTTAATATTTCTTTATATATTCCTGTTTACTTTACTTAGTACTTTGTACTTTTTACTTGAATGATAAGTGATGAGTATGTTTATACTTTAGTCCATTTTTTCTCTTTATATTTCATATGTACTGTTAACGGATGCACTTTTTTATATATATCCTATCTTGTCGTGACCTGGCCCATCTGTCAAATTTCTAAACCCAATATGGCCCCCGGGACCAAAAGTTTGCCCACCCCTTGTCTTATACTATGCGAGAAAATACACTAATATATACCACAAATAACAAAAAAAATACTCTGCCTTATATCCACTCACTGGATTTCCCACTGGCTCACTAAAATTGCAATAATAAAAAACCAAAACAAACACTTGTCAGGGCGCACTGGATCACTGCCATCTCATTAAAAAAACAACAACAACAACAACACTCCTCAGTGGTCGAAACCTCCACTGGTTCGCCACCACCATTTCTCCACACTCCTCATCCAATTCCAATCCAAAGACTCTCGCCTCAGCAGCCATCAAGATCCCCCCTCTGACAGACCCCCCCCCCCCCCCCCTCTCCCTACGCTCTCAATGACAAACGCTCGCACTCCTCGTCCTCGCCACCCCCCCCCCCCCCCGACCGGACCTTCCATCGGAGCGTACGGAGGATCCTCCAGGAATGCCGTCCGCTCCCTGAACTCTGCGGCAGGTGAGAAACGGCGCCACACGCTGACATATGCATGCGCGTCGCATTTTTTTTGTATGTTTTTTGCATGCATGCATTCACGGAGGCGTTCTCCGTCTACCGACGCGGCACGTGAGGCGGCTGCTAATCCAACGCGCCTTGGAATGACGATATAAACCAGTTTACCGTGTCGGGAAGACTCGGTAAGATCTCCATAGTTGACGTTTTGAGGGATTGGCACATTTGGCGTGCTGTTGTAGCGACACACACATACACATACAGGCGATAGTGTAACATAATGATGCGTAGCCTCCATAGATGAGTTGCATGTCTCTAATGGATAGTGCATCATTTAGCTTCAAAACAGCTGCAGCAAAAGCCATGAATGCGGGCAGTGGGAACGTTGGTCTCATTAAGAGTCGGTGGGGCTGCTCACGCCGTCATCATAGCAACGGCTCGCTAGGATGAAGCCCGTTAGATGCAGCCCGGAATGCGCCAAAAGAGGAAGAAAAAGGTCCCTGACAGGCACTTGTTGCACTTCCAAGACCTCACGCTTAATATTTTAGTTAATTATTTTCTGACCAAAGAATGACTAGCATGTGCAGACCTTCCTGTGTGGAGTTAGCATTTTCTCCTTGGGCTTGCGTGGGTTTTCTTCGGATAGTCCGATTTCCCTCCCGCATACCCCAAAACAGGCATGCTAGGCTAGCTAGTTGAACACTATAAATTACCCTAAGGCATGAGTATGAGCATGAATGGTTGTCTTCTTGTGCTCTGCTGCTATTGGCTGGAAATCAATTCGGGGTGTATTCCGCTTGTTGCCCATAGTTAACATGGATATGCTCCAGCACCCCTGGCATCCTTGCGAGGTTAGCTGGTACAGATAATGAATGAATATTTAGATTTTCTTTTCATTCTTTCATTTTCTGAACTGCTTTATCCTCATTAGGGTCGCAGGGGGTGCTGGAGCCTATCTCAGCTGACACCCTGAATTGGTAGCCAGCCAATCACAACCATTTATACTCTCATTCATACCTAGGGGCGATTTAAAGTGTCCAATTAACCTACCATGCATGTTATGGGGGGGAAACTGGAGTACCCCGAGAAAACCCACACAGGCCTGGGAAGAACATGCAAACTCCACATAGGTCGACCAACCTGGGATTTGAACCCGGTTCCCCAACTGTGAGGCTGACACATTAACAATATTAAATATGGCATATTAGCATAAATATGGCAATATATTCCTGTTAAAACCAAATAGGTGGACATGTCCATCATGGCGATATGTCCCCCAAATGTCTTCACGTTGACATATTCCAATTAGTAAATGGCTCCAAATGATTACATGTCTCGAATGGCAGATTCTTGACAAATGACTGATGCAAAATGGCTAAGTTTTTTTTTCGTTGTTTCCGCACTCTAATGTGGGCGGAGCTTGGCGCCAAGGTCTGATTTGAGTGTGACACCTTCCTGTTTTTCTTGGCAGACAGTGCGCATTGAGACCACCGCCCGGTTTGGCTTCCACGTGGCAAAAAAAAATGCTCTTCGCCCAGGCCTGAAAAAACCATGACGAGTGGTCAAGATGCTTGGGTCACGTTGACCCCTGCAGAATTCGCCCTCTTGCAAGAATACACTCAATGTGAGTATTATCATTTATCTGCCCCCAATGGGTACCGTATTTTCACGACTATAAGGCGCACTTAAAAGTCTTAAATTTTCTCCAAAATAGACAGTGCGCCTTATAATCCAGTGTGCCTTATATGTTATACTGTTCCCCCACTGCAAGATTTTATACAAAAAAAATCCAAAACATCAACAATGGCTGGCTCTAGAGGTGACTGTGTAGTAGTGAGTGCTTCATACCTGGAAGTCAATAGCAATTACCGTATTTTCACCACTATAAGGCGCACTTAAAAGTCTTCAATTTTCTCCAAAATAGACAGTGCGCCTTATAATAGAGCCAGCTATTGTTGATGTTTTGGATTTTTTTGTATAAAATCTTGCTGTGTGGGAGGCGCATTATGATGGAAGATTTTGTAAACTAAGATGGCACCTGCATGTTTAACAGTATTGTTTCAGTTCAGGCGTTTGTGTTTTTTTTTATTTCCGTCAGTGGTGTTTTTTTTGTATTTAGGTTTTCTTTTTTTTCCATATATAAGGCGCACTGGATTATAAGGCGCACTGTCTATTTTGGAGAAAATTTAAGACTTTTAAGTGCGCCTTATAGTCGTGAAAATACGGTATATATCTATCTATCTGGGTTGCCAGTTTTGAGTTATTATTGTATCTGCCTTATAGCCTTTTTCCAGAACTAAGTTTCTTCTGAATGACTATAAACCTCCGCAAGGCCAGCACAATTCAATTGAACGACGCCGTTGTTTCCAATCTCCCGCACTAATGATGCGTGCCACCGCGCTCTTGATTTTGGCGCCTAGTAGGGGATGCCAAACCGTTTTAAAATAGGAGGGCCGTCGCCGGTGATTCATCACGCCGCTTGCCATGCCCGCGGTTTACGTTCCCCTCCGAAATGTTGACGCGTAGCAAGACGTAGTGTGGAAAGTATGAGGGGGAGCTCGGCGGGACGTCTGGTGCTACACACGCGTCCTTCCAAACAAACTTTTAAAGTCTGCGAGGCGGGCAAAGTGTTCCAAACAATGAGCGTGACGGCGATATAAATTGCCATCGTCAAAGTAAAAGTGCCCAAATCTATTTTTGGGAGCATACGTTACAATTAAATTTCTGTTAGTTCTGTCAGGATATACTACAAGTGGCGTCAGATGCTAACATTTCAAAAACAGAACCCCAATTATATCTCTGAGAGACACCACTATTATTTTGTTTTAAAAAAATGGAAGACTACTGTTAAAAACATTGTTATAGTCTAGTGGTAAGCTGTTAACCGCTAGTGCGCTAACACAATTGTCATTGTCTGTGTTAGCACGCTATTACAAACAATGCTAATACAAACAACGCCAATTCAAACAACGCCAATACAAACAACGCCAATACAAACAACGCCAATACAAACAAGGCTAACACAAACAAGGCTAACACAAACAAGGCTAACACAAACAAGGCTAACACAACAAGGCTAACACAAACAAGGCTAACACAAACAAGGCTAACACAAACAAGGCTAACACAAACAAGGCTAACACAAACAAGGCTAACACAAACAAGGCTAACACAAACAAGGCTAACACAAACAAGGCTAACACAAACAAGGTTATCACAAACAAGGCTATCACAAACAACGGTAATACAAACAAGGCTAACAAAAAAACGTTAACACAAACAATGCTTACACACAAAATGCTAATGCAGGCAATGCTAACACAAACAGCGCTAACACCAACAACGTTAATACAACTAATAACGCTTAAACTCAACCAATTCTTCTTTAACAAAAAAATGAACTAGTAGATGTTGAGGCAAACATAATCCACAAATAAAGTGCCATAATACAAGTGGAAGTGTTACAAATGAAAGAAATAAAAAAGCATCGACTCATCAACCAAATAATACAATATTACTTGAGGCGGAGCTACTGCTCTCTCTGGGACATTAAAATGTCAAATCATCCATGTTTTTGCTTCAATAAATACCCTCAAAAGGCGGATTTTGCTGAAACACAAACAGCGAGGCCACATTTGTATCATTGTTTTCCTGCAGTGGCTTCTAGAAAATTCTCTGATTGTCGAGGGTACACACAATAACGCCGCTCGACAAATACTTTATGCGGCCTAAGTGCTGCTTCACTGCAACACAATCGTTTTAATACGATCCGCAGAACGGGACACGAGCACGTACACATGCCTCTATTATGGGTCGTGTTGCCATGGCGTTCAGGAATGATGACAAGTGCTTTAGTTTATTGCGTTCAATGTCTCACGTTGGACGCGTACGCTGAACCGTTGTGTATGTGTGTGTTTTTTGTCAGACTCCAGCAAGAAGCTAAAAGATGTGCTGCAGGAGTTTCATGGCGATGGCGTGCTGGCAAAATACAATCCAGAGGAGGTTTGTGCAATTTATGATACACTATATTAATGCATTTATACTTGTATTGACTGTAGTAGGTGTCCAATCTATTTGGATAGGGCGGATGTGTATGTGTGTATATGTGTGTATGTGTGTGTGTATATGTGTGTATATGTGTGTATATGTGTGTATGTGTGTGTGTGTGTATGTGTGTGTATGTGTGTATATGTGTGTGTATGTGTGTGTATGTGTGTATGTGTGTGTATATGTGTGTATATGTGTGTATATGTGTGTATATGTGTGTGTGTGTATGTATGTGTGTGTGTATATGTGTGTGTATGTGTGTGTATGTGTGTGTGTGTATGTGTGTGTATATGTGTGTGTATATGTGTGTGTGTATGTGTGTGTATATGTGTGTGTATATGTGTGTGTATGTGTGTGTATGTGTGTGTGTGTGTGTGTATGTGTGTGTGTGTGTGTCTATGTGTGTGTGTATGTATGTGTGTGTGTATGTGTGTGTGTGTATGTGTGTGTGTGTATGTGTGTACAAATATTGAACAATTGTACAAAGAAAACTGATTTTTTTACCATTTTTCAAAATAAAAAAAATTAAGAAAGAAAATACATTAAAGTTGATTCAAAAACTACATTTTTTAAATATCTAAGATGAAATGATTAATTAATTACTAACAAATTACAATCTGAGTGGAAAAATGAGTCATAAAAAGTCATTAAATATATTGATATGCTTTTATTTTTCTGAATACAATAACGCAAGTTAATTAACTGATGGGAAAAGCTATAAATTACCCAACTTTTTTTAAGTTAATATGTCAATAAGGTAGATGTGTGCTTATAAGGTAACCATCAATATTACCTAATGAGCTCACCGTTATTATATTTTATTATTGTTCTTAATGTTGACATTTAATTATGAATTAAAAGTTCTCCTACTTTTAGTATTTGCTCTAAAAAACTTGCAACAAGTGTCAACATTCCCATTTTACTACATTATATCTTGAAGTTTTTCTTAAATGCACATTTTGGGGCTGCCTGTGTACCCCATCCCCTAAAACTATGTAACCCACCAAAATCCTCTCCTCTACTCTCTCCTTTTTCACAGAAACAGGAAATCCTCAACCAGGTGAGCGTGACTTTCCCCCCCGCGGGCTTTCCGAAACATCAACTCGTTTCAAACGCTTTGAAACCGCGTGTGGTCGAACAGGAAATCGACTTTGAAGGATTCAAAGTCTTCATGCAGACGTTCCTGGAAAGTGAGTTGCCGCCAGAGTTCTGCCAGCATCTCTTCATGTCCTTCAGTAACAAGGACCGGGACAGCCCGTCTTCGTCCTCCGACAAGCCCAAAGTGTCTGGTAACTTGACTGCAAATACATTGGAATTGGATTTGTTGTGTTACTGACTAACATGAGGGATGTTCATAGTTGAGTTTTGACCTTTAGTGCCCTCTTCCCGCAGGGCTAAAGCTCATCAAAAGCAACTCTGCTACTCCGTTAAAGACCAGCAACATGCCGGAAAGTCCAAACTCGGTGCAGCTCAAGGACATTGTGTGTTACCTTTCGCTTTTGGAAGGAGGCAGGCCTGAGGACAAGTTGGAATGTGAGTGACAATCCTTAAGATTCGAGGCCGAAGTGTTCATTTAGAAGGTTTTTGAATGAATAGAGACACGGTAGATGTTGGTTTTGAATATTTAAGGGTGTCAGACCATTTTAGATATAATATTTAGATTTTTTCTTTTAAATGAATTAATAGAATTTGATTAAAAGCCCTGAATATTCAGTTTTTTATAGATCTAAAACAATTTAACTTTTTTAGATATATTTTTAGATTTTACAAAAGCATTTTTGAACTAAAAACACAGAAAATTGGATTAAAAATGACAATTATTGATTTAAAAGGGGGAAATCAGAACATTTAATATACATCTATACTCTTAATTTTAATTTGATCCTAAAACAGAAAGTTTGCACTTATTTACTTTCTTGGGCCGCACAAAATGATGCAGTGAGCCAGGTTTGGCCCCGGGACCGCAACTTTGACGCATGCGAGTTAGACTTTTTCTTGGTTTATCCTCTTTTAGTAAACTGACTAGCTGAATTAGGAGCCGAGCTATAAATATAATAAGTATTTATAAGCTATGTGGCTAGAATTATTGTATCCAGTTTAGGTGGGTCAATGGCGCTCTCTGCTGGCTAAATTAAAATCAGCAGTTCTTTCAAGCTATTTGATTGAGTTTCATTTTTGTTTTTTATCATAAAAATTAACATTTGCTGTTTTATTTATTTGAGTTAGTTTGACTTAATATGCAATGTCGTTAATATTTTATTCATAGCAATTACATAAAACGTCTTAATATTAAACTACTAGACATTTATTTGGCCTTTGGCTATTCTTCAATAAGCTAGTTGTTTGTTTACTTTCTGTTCCAGCGCTTTTTTGTGACGTCATACCCCTAGTACCGTCGCCCTTTTATTATTATTATTATTTTTAGTATTTTTGTGCTTATTTGTGATGTAGCCCTATCTAAAAAAGTTAGCATCCTCATTTTTGATCACATTTATTCATGTATTTTTGGATATTCCCTCCCTTTTTTCAAGGTAAGTTTTATTTAAGGGTCATTTAATATGGTCAATACAAATAATTATTGTATTGATGTGAATTGTTCTTGTGTAATATTGGGGTGCTGAATCTAAATCAAATGTGACCTGATGTGGTTTCAAATGTGACCTGATGGTATCTGGTGGTATCTTTCCTAAACAATCACTTGTACGTGTCCACACCATCCCAAGAAAGAAACCATTGTCTCTCTAACACGGCACATTTGCGACCTCATGATGTCGACCGTGTCGGCTTACGTAATTCCTCATGATGTGAAAGCTTCCTACTGTGTTGGGGTGCTCGTGTCGTTTTTATTTTGGGTGTCGTCAGCCGCAACGCTATTCGCAAATGCTGTATTTTTTTTTTTTACATATTTTTATGAGGATAGGAGACCACATGATGTTTTTAATAACTTTTTTCAACTCTTCTCTTTTCACACAGTTATGTTTCGACTCTACGACACGGATGGGAATGGATCTTTGGATAGCTCGGTAAATATTTGTTTTCATTTTTTATTTCAAATGTTTATGGCTAATTTATTACTTTTTGGGTGAACTTTAATAATATACTATAAATGTACTGATGAGTTGATCTAAAGCCAGATTTTTATTTGATTTAAATGGGTTTGATGGACTTTTTTATAGAGTAATTAAATATAATTTAAGAGGGGATTTAAGTACTTTCTGAACTCACTGCCATCCCTCCCACTTTAAATATATTTGGACATCTATTGCTGTCAACTGTGGTGAATGAGTTAATTTTTAACCAAAATATAGTGGTGCTGCAACTTATTTTATCTAATTATTTAATCCCAGAAGATGTTTTGTAACTAGTAATTTTCAGAACCTGAGACACGTTTTATATTGAAATAGCAGAATTTTGTCCACAATCTTTAATTCTACCCCTAAACCAAACTACGGCCCGTGTGCCATATATGGGCCCATTAAGCTTTTTAATCCGGCCCGTTGACATTGTCCTTATGTTTTTATTTATTTATTTATTTATTTATTTTTACCCAAGATGGCGTTGTCACATGGAAGCCAGTGGCAGTAGCTCTGTCCACTCTTATTGGTTTTTCGTGTTTTACAGCTCTATTTTTTTTAAATGACGTTTTAATATTTCTTAATACATTCCTTTCTACTTGACTTTGTACTTTATACTTTTTACTTTAATGATGAGTGATGAGTATGTTAATACTTGAGTCCTTTTTTTCTGTTTATGTTTGGATTGGATTGGATTGGATAACTTTATTCATCCCGTATTCGGGAAATTACATTGTGAAATTCATATGTACTATTAACGTATGCACTTTTTTATATGTATCATATCTTTAGCTATCGACAGATTTATTTTATTTTATCGTGACAACAATTTTAGTATTGGTCCATATATAAAGCGCACTGGATTATAAGTCGCCCTGTCTATATTAGAGAAAATTTAAGACTTAAGTGCGCCTTATAGTCGTGAAAATACGGTAATCCTTTGTCGCAGCCTTAATTTGAACTGTATCCAGTCCATTCAAGCCTTACTATTCCTAGAATGTGTTTTTTTTTAAAGGAAAACAACAAATAACCCAACCCAATGGCTGACATGAATGAACCCAAGTTAGATGGCAAGTGCATGTGAATTTATGGGCAGCAGTTGTGCGCATCCCATCATTAGCTTGGCATTATTAGCATCATCACAAGAGAGTCACTGATGCACTTTGTAATAATGTCAGCTGCTCTGCTCCTCCCTCGGGGGAGAAAAAAACCCAGAACAAAATACTGTAATTACACCACAGAGCTCTTCGAACCGACCCCCCCTGACATCCTCAACCCATTATTACACAACCCCCAGCAGGACATTTAGCGGCAAAAATACCGTCTTTTTGTGCAACATGTCCAAATGACGTGTTTTGTTTTTTTTGTAGGAGCTGGAGCACATTATCTCGCAGATGATGCACGTGGCCGAGTACCTGGAATGGGATGTGACCGAGCTTAAACCTGTAAGGAGAAAAGCAACAACTAATCCATTTTCATCCTTTTGAGGCTTGCCATTGACGACAATGGTCGTCCAAATGGACATTATCAGTTGACGTGAATGAGTACTGTATTTTCACGCCTATAAGGCGCACCCTCAATGAATGACATTTTTTCCATATATAAGGCGCACTGTATTATAAGGCGCACTGTCTATTTTGGAGAAAATGTAAGACTTTAAGTGCGCCTTATAGTGGTGAAAATACGGTAATTGCTATTGACTTCCAGGTATGAAGCACTCACTACTTTACAGTCACCTCTAGAGCCAGCCATTGTTAATGTTTTTTTGTATAAAATTTTGCAGTGGGGGAGGAGCTATATGATGGAAGATTTTGAAAACTAAGATGGCATCTGCATATTTAACAGTATTGTTTCAGTTCAGGCGTTTTTTTAATATCCGACAGTGGTGGTTTTTCGTTTTTGGTTTTCTGTTTTTTTTTTCATATATAAGGCGCACTGGATTATAAGGCGTACTGTCTATTTTGGAGAAAATTTAAGACTTTTACATGCGCCTTATAGTGGTGAAAATACGGTAATTGCTATTGACTTCCAGGTATGACATTTTCATCAGACATTTTGTCCACTTTTTGCACCTAATTTTTTTCTTTTATTATTTATTTAATGACTAGATCCTACAAGAAATGATGCAAGAAATTGACTACGACCACGACGGTACCGTGTCCCTCGAGGAGTGGATCCAAGGAGGAATGACAACCATCCCACTTTTGGTTCTCTTGGGTCTCGAAACCGTGAGTACACAAATGCAGCTCCAATCAAAACCCCTAGATGGAGCCATTTGACAAACATCCTCTATAACTCCAAGAATCTCTCCATCAATCAACAACTTTAAAAAGATATTTTTTTTAAATCGTGCATTCACCCTGTTTATTGACTGTGTAAATTTTCTGCATCATTGACCTTAATTGTGTTTTGACAGCCTTACCTGGAAGGCCATAAAAGTCCAATAAAAACCCTGCTTATCTGTTAAACAAACTTTTTTGGTTGTTTGCAGAACGTAAAAGATGATGGTCAGCACGTGTGGCGTCTGAAACATTTCAACAAGCCGGCTTATTGTAATCTTTGCCTCAATATGCTCATCGGGCTCGGCAAACAGGGACTCTGCTGCTCATGTAAGTGACACCAAAAATTCAGCAAAAACCTTTTTTTGGGGTGGTATATTGCATTAATATGTTTTTTTTCTATGGATACTTTATTTACCGTATTTTCACGACTATAAGGCGCACTTAAAAGTCTTAAATTTTCTCCAAAATAGACAGTGCGCCTTATATATGGAAAAAATGGAAACTTGAAATTTAAATAACCTTAAAAAAACAATAACTCCCAAATAATGACATTGCACCCAAAATTAAATACGTTAGGCAATGAAACAGCTGTAAACATAAATGGAATATTATCAGATATCATGTAAAAAATACCCAAATTATTCCACATCAAAATGTAAAAAAATCACCAATAAAACTGACTATACAATAACGACAAATTTCCTCCCAAAAATCTGCTTATCAAAGAAAAAAAAAGGTAACAGCTGTAAAACATAAATGGAGTATTATCAGAGTATTTATCACCATGTAAAAAATACCCAAAATTATTCCACATCCAAATGGAAAAAAACAACCCAAAAAACAGTGACACAATGCAATAACGACAAATTTCCCCCAAAAAATCTCTGCTCATCAAAGAAAAAAAACAATGAAACAGCCGTAAAACACAAATAGAGTATTATCGGAGTATTTATCACCATGTAAAAAAATACCCAAATTATTCCACATCTAAATGTAAAAAAAACAAAAACAAAAAACTGACACTATGCAATAATAACAAATTTCCCCCAAAAAATCTCTGCTTATCAAAGAAAACAACAACAACAACAGCTCTAAAACATTAATGGAGTATTATCAGAGTATTTATCACCATATATAAAATACCCTAATTATTCCACATGTAAAAGTAAAAAAAAAAAACAACCAAAAAAACAGTGACACTATACAATAGCAACAAATTTCCCCCAAAAATCTCTGCTTATCATACAAAAAAACCTGCTAATTTCCCTTTTCCAAATTGTAATCATGGTGTATTTTTTTGTATCCTCCAGTCTGCAAGTACACCGTTCACGAGCGCTGCGTGTCCCGCGCGCCGCCCTCTTGCATCAAAACCTACGTCAAGTCCAAGAAAAACACAGAGGTGCGTCCAATTCAAGTGTCGCGCACTCACCGGCAAACTAGCGTTCTTCAAGCTCTCTTAGCGCTTGCTTAGCATTGCTAATTAGCCTCGGGGAAAAAAAATCATCCCCAGAAACGTTTGTTTTTCCTATTCCTTTGTTCAATTTATGTTTTTTTTTTCTTAATCCGCAGCTCATGCACCACTTCTGGGTAGAAGGGAATTGCCCCAGCAAATGTGACAAGTGCCACAAAACCATTAAGTGTTACCAAGGCCTGACTGGTCTCCATTGCGTGTGGTGTCAAATTACGGTGAGAAATGAGGGTACTTTTGTTTTTGGTGCTTATTGTTGTTGTTGTTATTGTTGTTCGACAGAGTTAGCAGTTTTTTTTATTTTTATTTTTTAATTTAACACCTGCTTTGCCAATTTACACTCACACCAAAGGCAACACGTTGTGGGAGGGGGAGGGGGGTATATGCAAATAAGACACATTTGCAGTACACTTACGTGTTGTCTCGGGTGAAAATTGGCGTCATTAAGAAATATATGCTAACATTTTCAAGTCTTTCATTTTTTTATACATATTTAGATGTGATAAGTGCGGAAAATAATATTAGGGACGTCCCAGATCGTATGGTGGGTCGGAATTTATTGGAAATTGGAGCAGATTGGGTAGGTTTTGCATTTTTTAGGGTTTAATTTATTAACTAAAATGTCCAATTCATTTTGATTGGGTGAAATTGGAATGGAAGTCAAGGGAGTGAAATATGATCAATTGTTATGGAACTCTTAATATGTTAAAATAACAGGTAACAAAATTGAATTTTGACTTGAATGGTATTCGGACGTTTGGTCGTCAGGGACGTTTGGTCGCCGGGGACGTTTGGTCGCCGGGGACGTTTGGTCGCCGGGGACGTTTGGTCGCCCGGGGACGTTTGGTCGCCCGGACGTTTGGTCGCCCGGACGTATGGTCGCCCGGGCGTATGGTCGTCCCGGACGTTTGGTCGCACGGACTTTTGGTCCCCGTTTTTTTGGTTGCCAGTCAAATGGTGACAGAGTAAGTACTGTTGAAAACAGCTGTCAACCAAAACGTCCGGCGACCAAACATCTGGCGACCAAACGTCCGGCCAGAGACTTGAATACAAAAATGTATTGACATTTTCAAGTTACAAAAAAAGGTTTAAAACCAATTAATTTCGTAAGTAGAGGTACAACTCAATATATATATATATATTTTATTTTTATGTTATTTATTTTAATGTTTTTTTATTTTTTTTAAATGAAATGGTTACTAACTACCACAAAAAAATCTCTTGACAGCTCCATAATAAGTGTGCCTCCCACGTGAAGCCCGAATGTGACTGTGGACCTCTTAAGGATCACATCTTGCCGCCCAACTCCATCTGCCCTGTTGTTCTGGTAAGATTTTTTTTTCTGTCTTATCTTATTCTGGACTTCCGCTAGCTGCCTGCTAACACACAATACACATCACCTGATCAAGCTAACATGTCTTTGGAAAAACCTTTGTTTGAATGAAAACACTTCCTGCAGGTGGAACATCATTCATATATTCTTTATCCTCTTCACAGGAAAGGCAGTCGACGTTGAGGAAAGACTCTCGCTGCAGCCAATCAAGTCGGGGGAAAGTGCAACGGGCTAACTCGGTTACCGTGGACGGGCAAGGCCTTCAGGTACTGTATTTTTGGTGTTTTACAGCCCCTCTATCTTTTTAAAATATTTTTAATACATTACTTTTTACTTTGTACTTTATACTTTTGACTTGAATGATGAATGATGAGTATGTTAATACTTAAGTCCTTTTTTCTGTTTATGTTTCATATGTACTGTTAACGGATGCACTTTTTTATATGTATCCTATCTTGTGCTGACCCGGCCCATCAATCAAATGTTTAAAGTCAATATGGCCCCCCGGGCGCAAATGTTTGCCCACCCCTGGGCTAATATGTGAGAAAATACCTCCCTATTACAGTACATAACATAGTCAAATTTCATATTTCACACTTTTTTCATAGTTTTTGCCTAATTTTGTTTTGCCGTTTTGGAATCCAAATTTACTCTAAAATGCGAATTCTCTTTGACTTTTGAGCTTCCTTCTATCCCGTCGCCGAGCCTCCCTCTCGATATCCGTCAGCCATTACGGCGTCCGTGGCGACGGCTCGTCTAGCGACGGCGATGATGAATGGCGTCCCGCGCCACATCCGTCTCTGCCTCTCGCCGGCTAACCAGCGTAATAATCAAGATTATTATTTATAATTACAGGAAGTAATGGATCACTCCGGTGGCTGGACGGGGCGCTCGTTAATTCCCCCCCTCGGCCTGCTGGGATAGCTGGCGAGGGAGGGAGGGTTAAGCGCTTCGTCTGTGTCAAGGAGGGAGAAAGGGGGAGGGGGGTGATGGCGCAGGGTCCCATTCGAACCAGGGCTAGCGGATTGGAGATTGTTTGGGTTGGCGCGATTGGCAGCTTCGGCCCGCGGCGCTCTCCCTGTTCTGGGAATCCGTTCGCGGTCGCAGCGGACCGAGCCGCTGCCAATTAGTACGCGCTGACTCATCAGTTTTGGTGAAGAGTCGGTGCTTGTGATTCGCGGGGGTGAGATTCCGCGGGAAAAAAATGGAGGTATTCTTTCAGGGTCCTTGGCAAGGATAAAGGACTGCAAGCTGTGGCTCTAGAGACACATTTGGCTCATTTTTAGACATCAATTCTAGTATAACTGGTTTAGTAAGGGTCAGTATCGCCTCATTTCAAATTGATTATGATTCTAAAGTTAGTGATCTTTGTGTAAATCGCAATGGAAAAAAACCCTTATCAAAATGCATATTTTTTTATATATTTCTGAAACTGGTTTTTAGTTTTTAGTGCAGACTGGCTTTAGACCACACCTGCTTAAATTCAGGATTGGAAACATGAAAAGGACGCAAATAGCTAAATAGCACTCATTATGGACCAAGCGTCCGGGGGACCAAGCGTCCAGGGGACCAAGCGTCCGGGTACCGTCTACTTCTACCAAAATAACACATGTAAAGATTGATACAGACATATTTTGAATCAATACTAGAATGTAATTTTGCAATATCTGGCCCAATCAGTTTTTTTAACACTATTCCTGACTTAGAATGAGTTCATTTAATAATTAACCTAAAAGCGCTAAAACGTTGCTAGCTCCAATCCAAATGAATTAGACGTCTAGCACCGTCAGTGGCAGCGAAACACGAGTTTTTTTGGCGGTAGCTGCGCCGCGTTTTTGTGTGTGTGTGTGTGTGTTGAATAGTTGAGGGATGCGTGTTGAAAGCGCATTCCCGCCAAGCTTCCTGCCGTCTCCAAACACCGACGTTTTGTTTTGACATCTCCCGTTCAGATCACGACAATCGAGGGCACTCATCCGCTGCTGGTGTTTGTCAATCCGAAGAGTGGCGGCAAACAGGGAGAAAGGTCAGTACAACATTTTTGCCCTCCATTTTCCTTTTTTCTTTCTTAAATTCTCACCCCCAATTTTACTTGAAGTGCTATTACTGGATTAATGTGTTGCTCACTAAATTTAGCATGAGCACTTTTACTGGCTCTGATCACTAGTTTATCACTTGTAAATGTCCAATCCATTTGAAGTGAGAGGGTGGCAGCGGGTGGATGTTTGTTTGCTTCCTGCCAGGCCTCCCCCTTCAAATCGATTGGACACCAAGTGCTGTCAATGTTCGGTGGAGAGCTAGCTGTCACATTAGCACATTGACTTTAAAAAATTTGACAGATGGGCGGGGTCAGCAGAAGATACGATACAAATAAAAAAGTGCATCCGTTAACAGTACATATGAAAAATAAATGTAAAAAGGACTAAAGTATTCACATACTCATCACTCATCATCCGCGTGACGGCGCCATCTTGGGGAAAAAATATTTAGAAAAAAAATATTTAAAAAGATAAAAAAAATATATATATTTGGACAACGTTGGCGGGCCGGATGTGGCCCGCGAGCCGTAGTTTGCGAATAAATTAGGGATGCCTCGAACTGATCATGTGATTGGAAATCACGGTATTTTCAAAAGATCGGAATTGGATGACCCAAAAAAATTAAAGATCGGACTTTAAAAATGTATTTTTTGACATTTTTTTTAGTATCTTAGTCTTTAGCTTTGATTGACAGCCAGAGACGTACCGTCCGATTTTAACTTTTAATTGGCTACTATTAATGTCCAGTCTATTTTTTTACATCCAGTTGAAATGGATTGGACGTCTATGAGTGTCAGTGGCTGAGTCAAAGCGACCCATGCTAACAAGCAAGCACCCGGGCCAGGGCCGGGCCCTCTTTGTAGCTCCGAGCTAATTGGGTTATTACTGAAACATCATCACTCGCTCTTTATTACGCCGACTCTCCTCCATTTGTTTAAATTATGAGATCAAAATACGACTTCAGCCAGTTGACATAATGAAATTGGAATTCAAATGAATTAGTCTTGGTAATGACTTCTGTTCAAAGGGCTCTCCGTCCGTGTACGTCTCGCCCCGCCGCCGGCCAGTCCATCTCGCCGTGTCACGCTTACCAAGCAATGGCGGCGGCGGCCATGGATCTTGCTTAAATTTGACACTTTGGAATACACAGGAAATTTAATGGCCATGTTTTTGACTTTTTAGAAAAATTTTTAATTTAGAAACATTGTTGCTATGGATTGATAGATGTATTCTCATTATAAAATAATTTACAAGATGAAATTTGGACCAAATATACACAATTGAAAATGGGGATTTCACATTATAATTAATGAAGTCCATTTTTTTAACCACAATTGTAAATGTCATGTTTATTTAGTTTGTTTAATTTACTATACTTTGTGTTATTGTTTCATCAATGGGAAAAAATGAGGGGGGAAAACTATTTTTTACAATAAGGTCAATAAATATTTTTCATAGTCCGTTTTTTTCTTTAAAAAAATAAATATTAAATGCTTATCAAAAACATCAATTGCAGCAGTTTGAGCTATTTACAATTTTAACAAGACTTTCTGTTTGCCCTAAAAAAAACTACAGGATCTACAGGAAGTTCCAATACCTTCTAAACCCAAGACAAGTGTACAACCTAGCGAAGAATGGACCCATGCCAGGGTAAGTCGTACCTGTCCAAACTTAGTTTGTTAGCATGTTAGCATACCACTAAAAGTGAATAGAAATTAGAGGCGGAAATTAAGTGGGAGGGACTTAGTTGTAGGACGTGGTTGGGTGAGTGTAGAGTATAAAACAACGTAAAATGATATGTAGAGCAATAACCTCCGGGCGACAAAACATCTGGGGCGACCAAACGTCCGGGGCGACCAAACGTCCGGGGAGACCAAACGTCCGTGGAGACCAAACGTCCGGGGCAACCAAAAAACGTCCGGGGCGACCAAAAAACGTCAGGGCGACCAAAAACGTCCGGGGCGACCAAAAACGTCCGGGGCGACCAAAAACGTCCGGGGCGACCAAAAACGTCCGGGACGACCAAAAACGTCCGGGGCGACCAAAAACGTCCGGGGCGACCAAAAAACGTCCGGGGCGACCAAAAAACGTCCGGGCGACCAGAAACGTCCGGGGCGACCAAACGTCCGGGGGCGATCAAACGTCCTTTGCGACCAAACGTCCCTTGCGACCAAACGTCCTTTGCGACCAAACGTCCTTTGCGACCAAACGTCCTTTGCGACCAAACGTCCTTTGCGACCAAACGTCCGGGCCACGCGAGAAATTGTAAAATTCAACTTTTTAAAGCAATTTTAAGGATGTGGCTAATATAGGGGAAAATCTGATACTTTAAAAACTATTTAAAAAAGAACATGTTGACCCATGAAGCATATTTTACTTTGAAAACTTCACCCAAGTCACTCAAGGCAAAAATAGGAAGGCACCACCACGCAAATTTCATCTGCTTATGTTTTGCCCAGAAATGCACTAACATTTTTGCATTGTTAGCGCGTAATAGCTAGCATTGCATGCGGCAGAATCCTTCACCGACACGTGACGGCGCATACGGACAAACGCTCCCCTTTCCTAGACGGCGAGATCCCACTGATTAAGACCACCAATGTTTGATTTCCACGCGTCGGCTTTCCCGCCTTGGCCTCCGACACCCTCTGTCGTGCCGCCGTCTTGTTTGGCTCGGATTAGCGAGGCCTTTTTATGAGGAATAATTCAGGGCGGCACACGCCTCTTCCTTCATCTAAAAAAACTTCCCAGTGACCTGGAAAGCGCCGCATCCTGGTTAATATTTTCTCCGGCGCATTAGCGTAGCGGACGTCGCGGGCCGCGGGCGCGCGCACACCCCGTTGCTGTCAATTAGCTCGAAGGCTAACGCAATAAGCGTAAATGAAGTGTTTGCTTCTTGCTCTTTAAATGGGTCCAAAGTTGCCTTTCATGTGCGCGGCCGTCTGTTTGCTAGCTTAATGCGGTTTAGCCGTCCCGGCCCGGGTCTAATTGAGCGAGTCATTTAGCCGCCATGCGGGCCTTTCATTCAGTTAGCGCTTGCTTATTGTGAAGGAACGGAAGACGTTCGACTGAACATGGCCGCCGTGATCTGATTAAACCCGCACCAGGCAGCAGATGAGTGATCGGCAATTTTATTATTATTATTATTAGAAGGGGCCAAGTGGCGTGAGGAGGGATCGTCTGCGTCTTAATTCCTGGCCCCAAAAACATCTTAAAGCGTCTTAAAATGCTAGCAAGTATGCGTTAATTAAGTGACAAAACTACTACTATGAAGACCCGAATAATAGTAGGCACTGGAATAATAGTAGAGAGTGGAAAATTCCAAATGAATTAATAATAGTAGGCACCGGAATAATAGTAGGCAGTGGAAAATTCCAAAAATAATGAATATTAGTAGTAGTAGTAGTAGTAGTAGTAGTAGTAATAGTAGTAGTAGTAATAGTAGTAGTTGTAGTAATAGTAGTAGTAGTAGTAGTAATAGTAGTAGTAGTAGTAGTAGTAGTAATAGTAGTAGTAGTAATAGTAGTAATAGTAGTAGTAGTAATAGTAGTAATAGTAGTAGTAGTAATAGTAGTGGTAGTAGTAATAGTAGTAGTAGTAATAGTAGTAATAGTAGTAGTAGTAATAGTAGTAATAGTAGTAGTAGTAATAGTAGTAGTAGTAGTAGTAGTAGTAATAGTAGTAGTAGTAATAGTAGTAGTAGTAGTAGTAGTAATAGTAGTAGTAGTAGTAGTAGTAGTAGTAATAGTAGTAGTAGTAGTAGTAGTAGTAGTAGTAATAGTAGTAGT
Organism: Stigmatopora nigra; assembly: GCF_051989575.1. NCBI lineage: Eukaryota > Metazoa > Chordata > Actinopteri > Syngnathiformes > Syngnathidae > Stigmatopora > Stigmatopora nigra. Next base: position 13,856,263 of record NC_135514.1, on the reverse strand, counting down.
AGTAGTAGTAATAGTAGTAGTAGTAGTAGTAGTAGTAGTAGTAGTAGTAGTAGTAGTAGTAGTAGTAGTAGTAGTAATAGTAGTAGTAGTAGTAATAGTAGTAGTAGTAGTAGTAATAGTAGTAGTAGTAATAGTAGTAGTAGTACTAGTAATAGTAGTAGTAATAGTAATAGTAGTACTAGTAGTACTATTATTCCGGTACCTACTATTATTAATTCATTTGGAATTTTCCACTCCCTACTATTGTTCCAGTGCCTACTATTATTCGGGTCTTCATAGTAAGTGAATATGTTTGGGTAGTCAGTTACACTTGAAAATCAGTTTTTGGTAGTATTTGGCTTATGAAAGGCGGGTCTAAATGTTGGAAAACGTGTTTAAAGTGTTTAATTTTTTTTTTAACTCTAGATTAACACTCTTTTATGACAAAAGGGTTAGCTCAGGAGTGTCAAACTCCCTTTGATCTGCGGGCCGAATCCAGATTAATTTGAGATCAAGCGGGCCGGACCAGTAAACTCATTGCAAAATGACATCGAACTAACAATAAGCCAACTTTTTTTCCTTTGTATTTGTCAGTAATACTAATAATTAGTGCAAAGAATGAGTAAATTATCCAAATGTTTATTAACAGAATTTCCCTTTTACATTATAAACAATATATTATGAACAAGAGAATAACATAAGAACATAAATAAAGTATGTGTGTTGCTTTCATGTTGTCTATACATACTAAAACAATGCGCCCCCAGCGGATAATACAAGAACTACAAATTTTAAAGAAAATTCCCGGCCCGCGGGTGTATGTTTGACACCCCTGGTTTAGTCAATGTATTGTCTTTTTACACTCATTTTATTCCAAAAAAAACCTAAAAAAAAAAAAAAAACACTTTGCTGTTCCCTCACAGGTTGAATTTCTTCCGTGAAGTCCCCGATTTCCGGGTGCTGGCGTGCGGAGGGGACGGCACGGTGGGCTGGATTCTGGACTTTATTGGTACAAAAAAATGTCTTTTTTTTCCCTCCCAACTGCATTTACACTCGGTTTGGTCACGTCAACAACTTTAACGACCCCATTACTTTTTCAGAAAGCGAAATATAATTGTTTCCAAGCGTCAAAGCTCACATTGTGATTGACGCCCAAGTAGAATCACATTTGGAGTCTATGTAAACACTTTCATTACAAGCCAGTCTGTGCGTTCAGGGGTGGTAAAATGGGGTGATTTGAAACAACATATTAGTCATCTTTTTTGACCATTGGAAACCAATCGTTCACTCGTCTTTATTTGGCCGCTACGTCTCAGGTTGTACGGGTTGCGGAGAAGAAAAAAAATTGCCTCAATTTTTATCAATCAAAGCAATAGACAAGTAATAAGAGGGAATGGTTGTCGGGCAAAACGTGCCCCTGGAAATAGATCGCCATGTTGTTTGCTTTAACTAGCACTACAGAGAAGTACTTCAAAATTGTGTATGTTTGTTCACCTTTCTTTCATTTTGGTTTTTTCTTCTCGTTTTTTTACAGATAAAGCCAACTTGGAACGGAACCCACCCGTGTGTGTACTTCCTTTAGGGACGGGAAATGACTTGGCCAGATGTCTTCGCTGGGGAGGAGGTACTGGGACACATTTTTGGTCTTGACCGATATGTTAGGAAACTGAATGTTTGCGCTAAATAATGCTAAAGTACCGTATTTTCACGACTATAAGGCGCACACTCAATGAATGACATTTTTCCATATAAAAGGCGCACTGTATTATAAGGCGCACTGTATTATAAGGCGCACTGTATTATACTGCGCACTGTATTATAAGGCGCACTGTCTATTTTGGAGAAAATTTAAGACTTGGTGAAAATACGGTAATTGCTATTGACTTCCAGGTATGAAACACTCACTCACTACTTTACAGTCACCTCTAGAGCCAGCCATTGTTGATGTTTAGGATTTTTTTGTATAAAATCTTGCAGTGGGGGAGGAGTTATATGATGGAAGATGTTGTAAACTAAGATGGCATCTGCATATTTAACAGTATTGTTTCACTTCAGGCGTTTGTGGGTTTTTTAAATATCCGACAGTGGTGGTTTTTCATTTTTGGTGTTCTGTTTTTTCCATATATAAGGCGCACTGGATTGTAAGGCGCCCTTGCCTATTTTGGAGAAAATGTAAGACTTTTAAGTGTGCCTTATAGTTGTGAAAATATGGTATGTTTCACGTATGGTGGATAAAAAAACTGGGTAGGTTTGATTGAAGCTTATTGGTAGACACCCGCATAAGGAGCAGGCTAGCATGGTGCTCGGACGTTTGGTCACCCGGACGTTTGGTGGCCCGTACGTTTGGTCGCCCGGATGTTTGGTCGCCAAAATGTGCTTGTTTAGGCTAACTTATTTTTGTACATAATGATGTTGACTTCATAATTTCTGTAGAGATCATAATACAATGTAAATATCAAGTTTAAAAATAATCGAGTTTATCATGAACATTATGAGAGCATTTGTAATAACAGGTCATAGTCACCTATGCAGAAATCTTGACATAATCCTTTTGGTAAATCATTAACCGCTACTCTATTCTTTGCTTTATTTTGAAGGCTACGAAGGCGAGAGCCTGCTCAAGATCTTGCGTGACATTGAAAACAGCAACGAGGTGATGCTTGACCGTTGGAAAATTGACGTCACGGCCAATGACAAGGACGAGCGCGGCGACCCCGTGCCCTACAGCATTGTCAACAACTACTTCTCCATCGGAGTGGTGAGTCAAAAACCCAGACGCCATCTTGTTGATGATTCTTTTGCTTCCATCACAACATCAAATTATGGCCAGATGTCAGTGTTAGGAAAAATTATATGCAATTTATGGTGGGATTTATTTTTAATTTTTATTGCAATTTGCCCACAGGGTGCATTCATTTAAGGTTGATATCATTTTCCATAATTATTTCAAATATCAAAGATTTGTAGGTAATTGTAATGTAGTGCAAATTAGGCTTGGGTCATTATGGACAAATATCGCGAGGAAATATGGTCGTTAACATTTGCTGGTTAAAGTGTAATGTGAATTGTATATTAGGTATAAAGTCAGAGTAGGAGTATTAGAAAAAGATCTAAAGAAGCTGTGGAAGGAAGACACGGGAAGTCGGCCATTTTGGGGCTATTCCAGGGGTTTGGTGAAAGTTTATTGGACCGTAACATTTTGCATTTGTTGTTATTGAATCATATTCATTACAGGGAATAGAGAATACTTAACTGCGATTTATTTATTTCGGTTTTTACATATGGTGGAAGCATAACTGCAAAGTTTTATGGAATTTTACTTTCTTCATAAAATGCATGGTTAACCGTTAAAGTACTGTATTTTTTCGCATATTAGCCGCCTCTACGTATAAGCCATTCCCTTAAAATTACCTTAAAATCATTGAATTTTACAATTTCTCGCGTTTAAGCCGCCCCCTGATTCACAATTTTCACCACCGTATTCCTGGTTTAAATAGGGAGTACAAATATGTTACAATTACTATGGATAATATGAAATTTGCTCTCTATTTCAAGATTGGTAGACCCACAAAAAAGCCTGCTTGACAAGATGCAGAAGGTCAATTTGGCAAAAAACTAAACCTTTGCAGAATATTACATCCCCAAATCAATCACCATCTGTTTGTATTGTGCATATAATGCTACAAATAATGCTAATGATTTGTTCCGGTATATGATTTGGCAGCTATAGTCATTATGAAATGCGCAGGATTAGCTAGTGGGAATGATGATAACAAATGAAGTTGTTTTGTGGGGATTAAGACTTTGAGCTCTCTATAGATTTGAGTGTCATTTCATATTTTCTGACACATTTTACATCACTTTCCACTGTAAAGATTAGGTGACAAGTCAAGCTAATAATTACCTTAGAGATTATGCTGATGAGGAGTAGATTGTTTCTATAATGACACGGCCCTAAATCAAAAGATCAGCAGTCGCTAGTGCTAACGATGTAGTGTAGCTTGATGACTTTATACAAAAGTTTCTCTGGAAATTCAAGGGCGTTTCAGCAATTGTTTATTTTATCACTAAATACTTCACACATTTTCTAATCAGTCTTTGAAACTTATTTTTCGATCGCTGCCAGCCTCCCAGTTTAAATGGATTGGACCTTTTGTCGTTAGCAATGGCAGAAAATGACTTCATACGTACAAAATACCCGTCAATTTGGCTACCTGGACATTTCGTCCCCGGACATTTCGGCGAACGGACATTTCGGCAAACGGACATTTCGTCGAACGGACATTTCGGCAAACAGACATTTCGGCGAACGGACATTTCGGCGAACAGGCATTTCGGCGAACGGACATTTCAGCGAACGGACATTTCGGCGAACGGACATTTTGGCGAACGGACATTTCGTCAAACGGACATTTTCGTCCCCGGACATTTTCTTCCCCGGACATTTTCTTGCCCGGACATTTTCGTCCCCGGACATTTTCGTCCCCGGACATTTTCGTCCCCGGACATTTTCGTCCCCGGACATTTTCGTCCCCGGACATTTTCGTCCCCGGACATTTTCGTCCCCGGACATTTTCGTCCCCGGACATTTTCGTCCCCGGACATTTTCGTCCCCGGACATTTTCGTCCCCGGACATTTTCGTCCCCGGACATTTTCGTCCCCGGACATTTTTGTCCCCGGACATTTCGTCACCGGACATTTCGTCCCGGACGGTCAACTTTTTTCCTGTATTTTATACATTTTTTGATCATTTGAAATTGTGTATGCCGTTTAACAACTTTTGTAGGGGATTTGTTTGTTTTGTTTTCAAGTATCTTTTTTGTCAACTGGGCTCGTTTTTAGCCATTTTGGCTCTAATCTGAAAACCCTGTCCACTTTGGAGAACATTTTAGACTTAAGTACACCCTTTGTGAGTAAATTATTATTATTTTTTTATCGTTTAATAAGGAGAATTCCAATCATTAATAAGGGAAACAATTGACAGGTATGCGTAAAATACTTTTTCAAACCCATTATTTAGAAAAAAAATGTTTTGACTAAATTCCGATCATCTACATGACAAATAAAAGTAAAAACACTTTTTAAAGTGGCCCTTAGAGATTTAAAAAAAAAAAAGTTTGGACATCCCTACACTAAAAAAAGACACACCGATATGTGTCTTTTCTACACACATGCATTAAAAAAGCCAATTTTTTTTCTATCCCCAAATTCAACATGACATGTAATGATCTCAATCAAGCCTGAGAGACAGAACTAATCAGGGTGTGCTCTTCGCTAGCATAATGCAGTCAGTCGGCATAATGACCGTGCCACGTTCCTGTCGGCGGACATTACTCTCCGACGTGAAAGCGCCACAGCCTCCTTCCTAATTGGACTAAACTTTGAGCTATGAGAGGACATTACACATGTCCCGCATTAATTCCCCTGCCACGTTTTTACATTGGTAATTATTTGAACGTCCTTAGCCGCAGACTTGGAAGGAAGATCAGGTGGCTGCTGGGATATTTTAGTTCCAGTTACACTTGTCTCCATTTACTACATTTTTGAGAAACATGTACTTTTATGTTTGTTTTTGCGGTTTTTTTCTTGGTATTAAAGTCGGACAATCACCTGAGGGGACACTGTGTTGCTTTGATAGATTGGATTTTGTTGAGCCTCTAACCAGAGTTTTTTTTTTTTGTAAAATAAACACAAAAAGTGGTTTAAAAAATAGGTTTAATCCCATTTTGCTACTGGGGTATGTCATAGGTGGATGGTTGGCTTCTTCTTCTTTGCACAGTGTCCTCTTCTGTTAATTTTCATTAATATGACGAGCAGCATTGGAGTTTGTGGGGGCAACATTGAGTTTAAAAATTTGACAGATGGGCCAGGTCAGCACAAGATAGGATACATATAAAAAAGTGCATCCGTTAACAGTACATATGAAACAGAAACAGAAAACAAGGACTCAAGTATTAACATACTCACCATTGAAGTAAAAAGTATAAAGTACAAAGGAATGTATTAGAAAAATTAAAATGTCATTTAAAAAAAAGATAGAGGGGCTGTAAAACTACGGCCCGCGGGCCACTTCCGGCCCGCTAGGCCTTTTAATCCCGCCCGCCGATGTTGTCCAAATGTTTTTTTTTTTAATCTTTTTTTATTTTTTTTAACTAAGATGGCGCCATCACGCGGAAGCCAGTGACAGTAGGTCTGGCCACTTTTATTTGTTTTTAATGTTTTACAGCCCTTTTTATCATTTTTTTTAAATTACATTTTAATATTTGTTAATACATTCCTTTTACTTAACTTTGTACTTTTTACTTTCATAATGAGTATGTTAATACTTGATTCCTTTTTTTTTGTTTATGTTTCATATGTACTGTTAACGGATGCACTTTTTTTCGTGTTTTACAGCCCCTCTATCATTTTTTAAATGACATTTTAATATTTCTTAATACATTCCTTTTACTTGACTTTGTACTTTATACTTTTTACTTGAATGATGAGAGATGAGTATTTTCACACTTTAGTCCTTTTTTCTATTTATGTTTCATATGTACTGTTAACGGATGCACTTTTTTATATGTATCAAATCTTGTGCTGACCCCGCCCATCTGTCAAATTTTTAAAGTCAATGTGGTCCCTAGGCCCAAAAGTTACTTAAAAAGATTAATTTCTGCCTAAATTTTTCATGTAGTCCAAACACAATAGACCTTCTTAAGTTTCTCATCCCCTTGCATCAAAAAAATAAAGTTTCCCCCGCAACAAATGGCCGCCACGACCGAGCAGCTTGACCTCTTTAAGTCGCCGCTGTGAAGCTTTTGGTGTTGCTTGTCAACAACTCAACTCAAAAGGGAGACAACTAACTAGCTAACTAACTCCCTCCCGGCTTATAGCTCTTGTAATGTTTGTTAAGAGAATGAACTTTTCTCAGATACGTCCATCATCTCACTTGGCCCGTCCGTCTGCAGGGGATCAACCAAAAAAAAACCCCAAAAAAACACTTCTTTTGGTCTTCTTCAGTAGAGATCAAGAAAAGAGCCATTGATTTTTTTTTTGTTCGTTTTTTTTGTTATTCTTACCTTGTTGTTTGCCTTCCTCTTTTGGCTTCAGCTACATTTGCGCGCTAGCAGGGGGTCCTCCATGTTTTTCAGTACTGCCAATCAAAAAGGGGGTGGATCAAAACACATTTTTTGGAAGGAGGCCAGGGAGGAACAAGCTTTGGAACAAAAAAAAATGATAATAACCAAAAGTTTGCGGTCACTAGCTTTGCCGTATCGTTTTCAATTTTTTTATCGAGTCAGACAAGTTTGCTGAGTTCAGCCATTTTTTTTTATGTTATCCCCTAAAGGCCTTGCCAGCATTTTGTGATTGATACTTAGAAGTGTGAATTAAAGGAAATGCCGTTTGATTAGTTGAAGCTTGAAGGCGCACATCTAGCTTTACATTAAACACCTTATACGCGCTAAAAACACAGTGTGAATAGTAAACAACTAGCGTTACTTGATAGTGCGTCAAGTTAAATATTTACTGTATTTTTTTGCATGTACAGTAATCCCTCAAATAGTGCGGTTTTACGACATCAGATTTTTTTTTTGGTAGAATTTTTTTTTTTTTGTTAATTTTTTTTTCTCAATTCCTAAAAGTGAAAATTCACTCTGAAACTCAAAAGTGAAGCCACTCCCCTGTCCTCCGCTTGCTAGTAGGACTCAGCAATGAAATAAAAAAATATATATATATTTAATTTTTTTTTAAATATGGTTGACTTTACTTTGCGTTTTTTTTGGCCTAAATTAAATGCGATAATCAAGGGATAAATGTACACCAAGGGTGGCAACTTTAATTTCAACTCGATTTTGTGGGCCAGACTATTTTAGATAATATTTATATATATATTTTTTTAAATGGATTAAAAGAACTAGAATAAAATCCCTCAATATTCAGTTTTTTAATAGATCTAAAACTGTTTATTTTAGCTTTTTTTAAAATATATTTTTAGATTTTACCAAATGATTTTTGAACTAAAAACACAGAAACAAATTGATAAAAAAATGAGAATTATTAAATTATTATTTGCATTTTTTTTTGTTAATTTTCTGATCTACATTAACTGCGATAATCAAGGGATTACTGTAGTCAGACTCGAGTTGGTTCATGGGCTGCATTAGCGTCAACTCGATTTTTTTGTGGGCCGGACCATTTTAGATATAATATTTAGATTTTTTTATTTATAAATGGGTTAAAAGAACTAGATTAAAAGCCCTGAATATTCAGTTTTTTTATAGATCTAAAACAATGTTTATTTGAGCTTTTTTAAAATATAATTTTAGATTTTACAAAATGATTTTTGAACTAAAAACAGAAAAAAATGAATAAAAAATACAATTATTGATTTAAAAAGGGGAAAATCAGGAAATTTAATATACATCTATACTCTTCATTTTAATTTGATCCTAAAACAGAAAGTCTGCACTTTTGATTTACTTTCCGGGCCATACAAAATAATTTCGGTGGGCCAGATTTGGCCCGCGGGCCACCACTTTGACACCATATTTGTCACTTAAATAATTATGATTGAATTGAGCATATATTAGCATAAATTAAAGAAAAAGACCAAACACCTTTTAGCAAGACAATGCAGCCTTTTGTTCATCAAAAACAGATTTTTAAGGATTGTTTTACTGAAAGCTAAAAAGTCATATTTTCTATCAAATTCGGGAGGCTATATTTGTTGTAGAATTTAATCTAAAGTCCAAACCAAACTTTTTTTCCTCATTTAGGATGCCTAAATAGTCCGAGGAGACGGCAAAGTATTAGCATGCCTGCTAAGCGTCAGTGTTAAGTCACGCTTCTCTAGCATGTGCTACTTTAGCTAACGTTCACACTTCTCTTCTGACCTGGGGAGGGGGCGCCGAAGAGGGTGTAAAGGCGGTCAAGAGTGTCGGAGTTTGCTTTTCCCATGGCGTCCGCTGCCGTTCATTAGCGACGCCGCACGTTAGCTTAATTCGACGCAACCGCGTCGAAAGCTGCGACTTCGGGTTGCTTCTAATGCTAAGGTGTTAGCGCATGGCGTGTGGCGCTCTTAATGAGTTCGAATTTGACTTAAAATTCACAATGATGAGCTTTCTGATCATATAACCGTTTGAATACGTCCCATTTTTTGAACAGTAGTCGTTTTGTGTTAGGTTTTGATAATAAAAAGCGTCTTAATTATATATTTTCCTTGTTTTTGTAGGATGCCTCCATTGCACATCGCTTCCATGTGATGAGAGAGAAGCACCCTGAGAAATTCAACAGCAGGTAGGTTAAGTTAAATGAACCTTTTAAAATGTCTACTTTTTATGTGATTAATGTGTTTTCTTTCACATATACTGTATTTGTCGTTAAAAAAAATGATGACTGAATTGAGGGTATGGTTCATATATGTACTAATTAGACTTGACATACACAAAACGCCATAACACATTTGTACTGTATTACAAATATGAATATGGAGATGAAAATTGTGAATCAGGGGGCGACTTATACGCGAGAAATTGTAAAATTCAACTATATTTAGGTAATTTTAAGGTGTGGCCTATTTGTGGAGGCGGCTTATACGTGAGAAATTTTAAAATTTAACAGTTTTAAGGGTGTGGCTTATACGTGGGGGTGGCTAATATGCGAGAAATTGTAAAATTCAGCAAGTTTAGGGGTGTGGCTTATACGCGGAGCTGGCTTATACGCGAGAAATTGTAAATTTGAGCAATTTTTAGGGTATTGCTTATACGTGGAGGCGGCTTATACGTGAGAAATTGTAAAATTCAACAATTTTTAGGGTATTGCTTATACGTGGAGGCGGCTTATACGCGAGAAATTATAAATTTCAACAATTTTAAGGGTGTGGCTTATACGTGGGAAATTGTAAAATACAACAATTTTTCTGGTATTGCTTATACGTGGAGGCGGCTTATATGCGACAAATTATAAATTTCAACAATTTTAAGGGTGTGGCTTATACCTGGAGGCGGCTTATACGTGAGAAATTGTAAAATTCAACTATTTTAAGGGTGTGGCTTATAAGTGAAGGCGGCTAATATGCGAGAAAATATGCTACTGTACTTTCCTAGACTTTCTTTGCTCCATTTTTGACCCTGGGTTTAATTTATGGATTTTTAAGGCCTAACTAGCATCATGCTAGCTTGTTAGAACAATGGGGGTTCATTTAGCTTAGCATCATGATAACATTGCCACTTAAACCTCCTGATAACTACTTAAATATTTATAATATGTTATATTTCGTATTATTTAACTCATAATAGACGTAGCAATTCATGTGAATTGTAATTATACATTTCCAAGCAGAAATGACCAAAAAATTTTGAGTTTTGTTTTTCTCAACTGGTGGCCAAAGGACAAAAACCATGTCTTAAATTCGAGTAGGCGGAGCCTGTCCGAAGGGAACATCATTAAAGCAGCGTCTCGTCTCGGCGCCGTTTAGCGTGGCGTCCTATGACGAATGGACGCTCCTCATATTTAGCCTTTGTGATGAGCCGCGGGAGACGTGTTCACCTTTGGCACGCGGACAAATGTGGCATCTCCACTATGTTTCCATCAATATTTAACGTGCGCCCATACATCTCCACTAGCGGCGGGGAGTCATCCAGGGCCTAATTGAATTGGCTTGGCTAGTTTGACATGGCGGATCAGTCAGAGCCATGACACGCCGCCTCCTAATAATCCCATTTGCGCTCGTTAACATATGTTAGCCTGATCACGCTCCGCCATTTAGCCACGCCACATCCTCCTGACGCACATGGCGGCCTAATGTCAAGTCAACGTTCCAAATGGCATTTTGGAGAAAACATGGCGGATGTTTATGCCTTTTCAGGCTTATTAAATTTTTTTTCTCATTGGCTGCCATAGATTGGGATAGACAGTAATTTTTGTCTTTTAATCGGGGTTTAAAAAACATTTTTTTGTTTTTAAAACATGGGTTAAAAACCATTTTTGGGGGTTTTTAAAAGTGGTTTAAAAATATTTTTGGTTTTATTAATGGTTTAGAAAATATTTTTGGTTTTAAAAATGGTTTAAAAATATTTTTGGTTTTTAAACATGTTTAAAAAGTGTTTTTGGTGTTTAAACATTGTTTAAAAATATTTTTTATTGATTAAACATGGTTTAAAAATCTTTTTGGTTTTTAAACACGCTTTAAAAACATTTTTGGTTTTAAAAAATGGTTTAAAAACATTTTTGGTTTTTAAACATTGTTTTAAAAGTATTTTTGGTGATTAAACATGGTTTAAAAACTATGTTTGGGTTTTAAACATGGTTTAAAAATATTTTTGTGTTTTAAACATGGTTTAAAAACATGTTTGGTTTTTAAACATTGTTTAAAAATATTTTTTGTGATTAAACATGGTTTAAAAATATTTTTGGTTTTTAAACATGGTTTAAAAATATTTTTGGTTTTTAAACATGGTTTAAAAACATTTTTGGATTTTCAGAATGGTTTAAAACATTTTTGGTTTTTAAACATTGTTTAAAAAATCTTTTTGGTGATTAAACATGGTTTAAAAATATTTTTGGGGTTTAAACAAGGTTCAAAAACATTTTTGGTTTTTAAACATGGTTTATAAAACATTTTTGGTTTTTAAACATGGTTTAAAAAACATTTTGGGTTTATAAACATGATTTAAATAAAAAGCCTTTTATAAAACAAGTGCACATTCCGTCCCGTTTTACACCAGCCGCCATTTTTTTTTTGGTAGCACAATGATAAGTCGCGTCGTTTCCAACGGTCACGAAGCCCGTGGATAAATCCAACAAAAATGTGGGCTACCTTGTGAAACTATCAGCATGCATTATTGAAGTGGCAAGGATAGTGTGTAATAGAGAGATCCTAAAGCCATTCGCCGCCGTGAATTATTAACAGGATTCAAATAACAGACAGAATCATTTTCTTAAAATACCTCAATCATTTTTCAAGGAAGCCTGGCAAAAATGGCCAGGAAACAACGGAAAATGCCCCGTGTTGACATCCCATGACGTTAAAAAAAGGGACAAAACGATACAATCTTTCAGAAACAGTGAACAGCTATTTATAAGTTGACCTTCAGCCTTTACAGACTTTTTGTCTTTTAAAAGAAACATAAATATTAGGTATTATTGCTATTCTTATAAAAAATATTTTAAATATGATTAATGACATAAATACATATACATATATACACCCACACACATACACAAACATATATATAAATACATATATACATATATTCACGTACATATACACACATATACATATATACACGTATACATATATACACGTATACATATATACACGTATACATATATACACGTATACATATATACACGTATACATATATACACGTATACATATATACACGTATACATATATACACGTATACATATATACACGTATACATATATACACATTTACGTATATACACATATACATATATACACACATATATACACATACACATACATATATACATAAATACACACATATACACATATACATATATTCACACATATACACATATATACATATATACAAATGTACATATATACATATATACACATATACATATATACACACATACACATACCTATATACACATACACATATATACATATATACAAATATACAAATATACATATATACACATATACATATATACATATATACACACATACACATACATATATACATAAATACACACATATACATATATTCACACATATACACACACAACAATATATGTGTGTATATATGTATGTGTATTTATGTATATATATATATATATATATATATATATATATATATATATATAGATATATATAGATATATATATATATATATATATATATATATATATATATATATATATATATATATATATATATATATATATATATATATATATATATATATATATATATATATATATATATATATATATATATATATATATATATATATATATATATATATATATATATATATATATACATATATACATACATATATACACACATATACATGGACACACATTTTTTAGAATTAAAACAAATATTCCAAGTAACTTCAAATCATAACTTTGATGTTCAATCGCGATTTGAAAGAAATAGACCATCAAACCCATCTTGAATTGCCCAACACAATACACGTATACATATATACACGTATACATATATACACATTTACGTATATACACATATACATATATACACACATATATACACATACACATACATATATACATAAATACACACATATACACATATACATATATTCACACATATACACATATATACATATATACAAATGTACATATATACATATATACACATATACATATATACACACATACACATACCTATATACACATACACATATATACATATATACAAATATACAAATATACATATATACACATATACATATATACATATATACACACATACACATACATATATACATAAATACACACATATACATATATTCACACATATACACACACAACAATATATGTGTGTATATATGTATGTGTATTTATGTATATATATATATATATATATATATATATATATATATATAGATATATATATATATATATATATATATATATATATATATATATATATATATATATATATATATATATATATATATATATATATATATATATATATATATATATATATATATATATATATATATATATATATATATATATATATATATATATATATATATATATATATATACATATATACATACATATATACACACATATACATGGACACACATTTTTTAGAATTAAAACAAATATTCCAAGTAACTTCAAATCATAACTTTGATGTTCAATCGCGATTTGAAAGAAATAGACCATCAAACCCATCTTGAATTGCCCAACACAATTGCCTTAATTGTAAAGGCAGTAGATATCAGGTTGATGGAATGTGGGGGGTCTCGCACCGCTAGCCGCCGACCCCCCTTCCCCCCTTTCCCTTGGCACCTCGTGTCCTATCCATCTTGTATAGTATTTGCACCTTGGGGTGATTACCAGGGCCAAGGTGTGAAGATTTGACACTCGGCAGATAGATTCATTTACTACCGCCACTGCCGGACCTGGAGGTGATAATGAGGTCGAGGATTAAAAGTAGGCAATCAGCCGGCCCGTGACCGCTTCTTCTTCTTCGTTAACAAAAAAAAAATAGTACCCCCCATCCCCCAAACCCCCACTACGCCATCAACTGGTATTTTTTTTGCTGATCTCGTTCTCTCATGTAATTACGTGTTAATCTGTGACTCGGAGGGAGAAAGGAAGGATGGCGGTAGAATAACGACATCGGCAGGTTTTTGGGGGAAAGTTTAGTCCTTCGGGTCGATTCCGAGCGTCATTAGTAATTTATCCAGGTTTTTGTTTATTATAGCAGGGGTGTCAAACGTTGGTCTGCGGGCCGAATACTGTTTAATTTGAGATCAAGCGGGCCGGACCAGTAAACTCATTGCAAAATGACATAAAACTAACAATAAGCCCACTTTTTTCTTTTGTATTAGTCACTAATACTAATAATTAGTGCAAAAAATAAGTAAATTATCAAAATGTTTAGTAAAATAATTTTCCTTTTACATTATGAACAATATATTATGAACAAGAGAATAACATAAGGACATAAATAAATGTCAATTAATGTTGTCTGCACGTACTAAAACACTGCGCCCCTAGCGGATAATACAAGAACTACAAATTTTAAAGAAAATTCATATTTTTTTTATACAATGCAGCTATCTTCCACGGGCCGTACCAAACCACCAGACAGGCCGGATCCGGCCCGCGGGCCGTATGTTTGACGGTTTATAGTTTGCTATTTAACGTTAGCGGAATGTCCTAAAAATAACTACATTTTAAGACTCTTACTTTTAAGATCTTCTGTTCTTCTGAAAATGTCCTGATCTGGAATGACCTCAGATCACATGATCAAGTCGTAGTCATCCCAAACCCATTTTTTTTTTGGTTGAAAACCAGTCGTTTCAATAAGCACTTTCCTAGAAGCCCAATTTTCGGGTTTCTTTCCTCTTGTTACATTGCTGTGGACTGTAAAATACTTTTTTTCCCACTTAACAACAGTGTCCTACACTGTAACACGCCAGGTGTTGAATTTCTAGGGTGTCTAAGGTGTTTTAAGGTGACCAAAAATTTGGCCAGATAACAATCGCCTTAAAAAAAACAGCAACAGATAACAACATAACAGGCTGTAAGTAACTGTGCCAGCTCAAATTTTCAGTGGACCTCGCATTTTGGTCAAGAAAAGACAAAAAAATCGATTGGCTGACTTTGGGTATCATTGAGGTCGTGACCGGACGTTTGGTCCCTTTTGGTCAAATGTACTTAGATATTAAACTCTCTCTCTTAGATATTAAACTCTCTCTCTTAGATATTAAACTCTCTCTTAGATATTAAACTCTTTCTTAGATATGAAACTTAGATATTAAACTCTTAGATATTAAATTCTTAGATATTATACTCTTAGATATTAAACTCTTAGATATTAAACTCATAGATATTAAACTCTTAGATATTAAACTCTTAGATATTTTTCTCTTAGATATTAAACTTAGATATTAAACTCTTAGATAATAAACTCTTAGATATGAAACTCTTAGATATTAAACTCTTAGATAATAAACTCTTAGATAATAAACTCTTAGATGTTAAACTCTTAGATATTAGACTCTTAGATATTAAACTCTTAGATATTTTTATCTTAGATATTTTTATCTTAGATATCAAACTCTTAGATATTAAACTGTTAGATATTAAACTCTTAGATATTAAACTATTAGATATTAAACTCTTAGATATTAAATTCTTAGATTTTAAACTCTTAGATATTTTTCTCTTAGATATGAAACTCTTAGATATGAAACTCTTAGATATTAAACTCTCTTAGATATGAAACTCTTAGATAATAAACTCTTAGATATTAAACTCTCTTAGATATTAAACTCTCTTAGATATTAAACTTTCTTAGATATTAAACTCTCTCTTAGATATTAAGCTCTCTCTCTTAGATATTAAACTCTCTTAGATATTAAACTCTCTCTTAGATATTAAACTTTCTCTCTTACATATTAAACTCTTAGATATTAAACTCTCTTAGATATTAAACTCTCTCTCTCTCATAAATATAATTTTTAGAGTTGTTTTCAACAATAAACTCTGTCACCATTTGACTGGCGACCAAACGTCCGGCAACCAAACCTCCGAGCACCATTGAGGTTTTTGAACTCAAGACCAAAACTGCAAAAAAGTCTAGATCATAGCCCAAAGACCAAAACCCTACCTTCAAAAATTCTCCTAAACACCTGAAAACCATTCACTCTAGCATCCAACCCTAATTGGACCCCCCCCCCCCCCAAACCCCACCAACCAATCCCATCCCACCCCCTAAAAACCCTCTACTCCCAAAATAAGCTCCAAACCAGTCAATTTCTTTCTGTCCTTGGCCACACCTTGATGTCCTCTTGATATTTGGCCTTCTATTTAAGGTCTTCTAACATCTAACGGCTTCAGCGCGCCCCTCCCGGGACGCCCCCGCCCTTAACGGGGGCCCCCGCGGACCCCCAGGCTCCGACTGTGCTGTGTAACCATCCCGAGTTAACCTTTCCCGAAGGCGCAGGGAAGCCCGGGCATGCGGCGCTCTTTAGCATAATGAGCCATGTTCATCAAAGCGCCGCCGCCGCGTGCTGGATGGGGCGACGCCACAATGTGTGCGTTTCTCTGCGCCGGTTGTTGGAAATGACACCCCCGCACACACACACTCACACACACACACACACACTAGGCCGCCCTCGGACCTCATTTGAGGATGAAATCGTTTATGCGACCAAAGTGTCATCTATAATTAATGAGCACTTGTGTGTAATTTAGAAGGAGCTCACCTGTGGCCTCCCGTCCCACAGCTCACACACACTCGGGCGCTTACACACTTAACCTCACCTAAAGTCACTTGACTCGGACTAGGCAGCTTCGTTTCAATGCCTGTTGAGTTTTGTGGGTTTTTTGCATGGCAACGCGTTGGTAACATAACATAAAGAAATTGAAATGAACTTGGGTTATGATGCTGGAACACTCAAAAATAAGTTTACTGTATTTTCACGACTATAAGGCGCACTTAAAGGTCTTAAATTTTCTCCGAAATAGATAGTGCGCCTTGTAATCCAGTGCGCCTTATATATGGAAAAAACAGAAAACGAAAAACCACCACTGTCGGATATTAAAAAAACACAAACACCTGAACTGAAACAATACTGTTAAATATGCAGATCAGCCATCTTAGTTTACAAAATCTTCCATCATATAGCTCCTCCCCCACTGCAAGATTTTATACAAAAAAAGTCCAAAACATTAACAATGGCTGGCTCTAGAGGTGACTGTGTAGCGTGTGATTTATACCTGGAAGTCAATAGCAATTGCCGTATTTTCACCACTATAAGGCGCACTTAAAAGTCTTACATTTTCTCCAAAATAGACAGTGCGCCTTATAATACAGTGCGCCTTATAATACAGTGCGCCTTATAATACAGTGCGCCTTATAATACAGTACGCCTTATATATGGAAAAAAATGTCATTCCTTGAGCGTGCGCCTTAAAATGCGGTGCACCTTATAGTCGTGAAAATACGGAAATCTAACCTTACACTAATCTTAAATCTAATTTTGTTTACAATTTTGATACCTTTCTTGGCTCTATTGGCCCCACCTCCACCCTAACTTTCAGATGCAACCTATCGAGGGTTGTTTGCTTTTGTCTCCCCTTCAAAATATTCCCAAAATGATGCATTCAAATGTCCTCACAATAGTATAACGCACCAACAAAAAGTAGTAAATACTCTTCTCGTATTAGCGAACAAGCTCCGCCATTTACACTGACTAACAGTAAAAAAAAAACACTGACAAAAATGTAAAGCTCCGCCCAGTGCTCGTACAGTGGATATTCATGCTAAATAAATTAGCTATTGCTTCAAAGATACTTTCTAGTGAAGTACTTTTTTTTATATATAAAATGTGATTTTTGAACACTGTTTACTTCACAATAGCAGACTTGAGAATTTTTTGAGATTTTTGGGGGAATTTTTAATGATTAAAATGTCCATTACTAAACTGTTGACCAAGTTGAATCATGCTTACATATTTCCTTTTGTCTTTCAAAAAATGATACATTGAATTAATTATTAGTCCCATGATTAACAAAAAAAAACAGTGGCAGTGATTACATTGGTCAAAAAACTTGAACATAATTCACCATCTCTCCTTCAAAATATCGAACCTACAAAGCAACATCTTTAATGGCATTTTTTTTAAATCCTGCTTTACAAAGTCTCCAAAAATTGGCTACTTTTTCAAACAAAAGTCGACTTACGAAGCGGCTCGGGTCGTTCCTCAAACTGCCAAAGGCGAATCCGTCCGCTACAGGCGGCGTGTTGCTAAAACACCACGACGCGGCGCATTGATGCGGCGAGCCATCTTGGTTATGGCAATGTGATATTTATCACCTCTGATCAAGAAGAAATTAGTGGTAGAATAAGGTCGTAGATCACTATGAGATAGATGAAGTGTCAGTGCTGCAGAAAAATCAATGGAAGCCATGTTGTGTTAAGTGCGAGGCAACGTGCCTTAGGGCGCCCGTCTTCGCCACGGCGTCTGTTCGGATGAGCGAGCAGCCAAGTGATATTCCAAGACAAAACCCTCTTAAAGTCAAGAAAGTACAGTGACAGAGACTTGACCACTGCAAATCTTCTACTTCTACTGATTGATTTTTCAGTGACATTGATGATCTAATTCGCCAAATGTCTCCTGGAAATGCTTTAAACCAACTTAAGGTCACCTGGAAATGGCTTAAACCAACAAGAGGGTACCCTGAAATACCCTAAATCAACAGCAAGTCACCTGGAAATGCCCTAAACCAACTTAAGGTCACCTGGAAATTCCCTAAGCCAACTTAAAGTCACCTGGAAAAGCCCTAAACCAACTTAAGGTCACCTGGAAATGCCCTAAATCATTTTAAGGTCACCTGGAAATGCCCTAAACCAACAACAAGTCAACTAGAAATACCCTAAAAACAAGCAAGTCGCCTGGAGATGCCATAAACCAACAGGAGGTCACCTGGAAATGCCCTAAACCAACTTAAGGTCACCTGGAAATGCCCTAAATCATTTTAAGGTCACCTGGAAATGCCCTAAACCAACTTAAGGTCACCTGGAAATGCCCAAAACCATTTTAAGGTCACCTGGAAATGCTCTAAACCATTTTAAGATCACCTGGAAATGCCCTATCCGACTTAAGGTCACCTGGAAATTCCCTAAACCATTTTAAGGTCACCTGGAAATGCCTTAAACCAATTTAAGGTCACCTGGAAATGCCTTAAACCAATTTAAGGTCACCTGGAAATGCCCTACACCAACAGCAAGTAACCTGGAAAGGTCCTAAAACAACAGAAAGTCAACTGGAAATACACTAAACCAACAGCAAGTAGCCTGGAGATGCCTTAAACCAACTTAAGGTCACCTGGAAATGCCCTAAACCGACTTAAGGTCACCTGGAAATCCCATAAACTAACTTAAGGTCACCTGGAAATGCCATAAACTGACTTAAGGTCACCTGGAAATACCCTAAACCAACTTAATGTCACCTGTAAATGCCCTAAACCATTTTAAGGTCACCTGGAAATGCCCTAAACCAACAGCAAGTTAACAAGAAATACCCTAAAAACAAGTGCAAATGCAAGTAGCCTGGAGATGCCCTAAACCAACTTAAGGTCACCTGTAAATGCCCTGAACCAACTGGAAGTCACCTGGTAATGCCCTAAACCAACAGCACGTAACCTGGAAAGGTCCTAAACCAACAGAAAGTCAACTGGAAATACCCTCAACCAACAGCAAATAACCTGGAAATGCTCCAAACCAACAGTCAATGACCTGGAAATGCCCCAAACCAAGAAGAAGTCACTGGGAAATGCATCCTTGAAAGTCCCTCAAAATCAATAGCAAATGATCTTAAACATTTCTAACCGCACCAGATCAAATATATATTTTGGTATGGACCAAATAAAGCCAAATATGGACTTTCCTAGCGTGGATACGCCTTAAGGTCCACTTGCTGCTTATTTCGAAGGGCGGTAATGAGAGCGGCGGTCATTAGCGTAGGAACAACAAGCCCACCGCCGGCCGTTGACGTCCTCCACGGATCTCGTGTTTGGCGTCAGTCGTCAAGGAGCAAATGACAATCCCATCCAGCTGCTAATTATCTAATGAACAGGGAAGCCGGGTGATTTGTTGCCATGGTGTTAGCTTGTTAGCTTAAGTGGTGACAATCGACAAGACCACATGCTCGCTCTTCTACTGACGTTGCTTGTTTGTACATTTAAAAAAAGAATGGTGATCAATAACGGGGTCGCATTGGAATAAAAATGTAAATTAATGCTATTTGATGGCCTTGGTTAACATTTCAATAACGATGAAGGAATCTTTATTAGTGTTAATTGTGCAAGAGCACATTTTCTGACTACAGTTCATGCTAAATTTTTCTGGTAACCTGATTTTAAATTAAAATGTATTGGATGTCTGGCATTGCTGGTGCTAAAATGTGAGTGTTAATATATATTTTTTTGATTTCTTGATTTTTGTTCTGTATTTTGTTGCATATACGCCGTATTTTTAGCAAAAAAATGACTGAATCAAGGGTACGGCTTATATGTGCATAAATTAGACTTGACATGCAAAAGAAACGGCATAACGCAAAACAATGCAAAATAGAGAAAAGATAAACGGATAAAACTTATTTAAAAAATATATTTTGACGGATGAATGAAATTCAATAAAAAAAATAAAACGTATCTTGCATAAAACATTAAAAAAATCACTTGTGGAATGCACTGTGAATCATGGGGCGGCTTATACGCGAGAAATTGTTAAATTCATTTTTTAAGCCAATTTTAAGGCAAAAAAATATGGTAGGTAAAATTCTGCATTTTTTGGTCATTTTGTTTGGGTTCTTATTTTCAATATAATGCAGTAACCTAATCATTAAATTATGATCAAATTTGAATATGTTTGTAATATGAAACGGGAAAAAAATATTGGGCTATTTATGTCAAATTTGCAAAATTGGTAATAGAAGAAATGGTCAAAAGTCACAAAGGTTAAAAATAGGTGGTCTAGTTGCTCTATTTTTCCATTTTTTTATCCAATTTTTCTCTTTAATATCACAATTTTATGATTATTTTTCTCACTTATTTTGTCAATATTTTCATATGAAATTTCCATGCCACTTCTAATAATTTAAGGACCATTTAAAACTGATATCTTTCATTCCCAGCCCTCCCAGTTCAAATAAATCGGACATTTCTTCCCATCTATAGTGATGATAACTTCAATAGTCTTCAATTGTATGGGTTTTTTCCCTTAACAAAATATTTACTCAATTTTAACAAGTAACAATTTCACTTAAAAATATTTGACTTAACTTCTCAGTTCCCAAAATATGGGCGTCGACTTGTTAAATAGCATTTATGGCAGCTGGCGCGTGGTCAATTTGCCCGCCAAATCCACAACCACCACTTTTAAATACGGCACCCTTATTTGTTTACAGCCAAACGCCACGAATGCGGCGCCCATCGACCGCCAGATAGTAAATCAGCGGCGAGTGAACCTGATGAAAGGCCATCTATAAAGTGGCTAAATGGTCCTGACAAAAGTCCTAATGAGACAATCCATAATTCAGTGATTGTTCCTTTGCTTATACTAATACGTCCACCATCATTCTTTACAATGGTCCGCTTATGTGTGTCAGCATTGTTGTTGTTGTTGTTTTTGGGGGGAGTAAGTGTCATGGCGCCCCAAGATAAATGGCGTTCTGTTTGTTTGGCGCCTTGGGGGAAGATGTGGGGAATTAGAATTCCTAGATGGGTTT
The DNA here is from genome assembly GCF_051989575.1 of Stigmatopora nigra. Classification (NCBI taxonomy): domain Eukaryota; kingdom Metazoa; phylum Chordata; class Actinopteri; order Syngnathiformes; family Syngnathidae; genus Stigmatopora; species Stigmatopora nigra. The sequence continues at coordinate 13,834,316 of NC_135514.1, read as the reverse complement.
AGTGCGGGTGTAGACATCGATTGGGGTTCCGCAAGGCTCGCTGTTTGGACCGTTGTTGTTTTGGATTTTTTGTGATCTTGCTGGATTGGAGTGATTGATTTTGATTGGTTGTTTTATCTGATGTAGTTGAATTTTTTTGAGGGATTGGATTTAAATGTGAATGGACTGGAGAGTTTAATTATAATTTAAATTTGGGCGTTCATTTCTATAGTTGGTGACAGTTTATATTCATTTTTTGGTTGTTAAAAAACTCTGTTTTCAAGGAAAAAACTTTTTGTTTGGTTTTTGGTTTGTCATCATTTTGTGCGTGACCGGACGTTTGGTCGCCGGTCTTTTGGTCAATTTTGGTCGCCGGTCAAATGTACTCAGATATTAAACAGTACTTAGATACTAAACTCTCTCTAATGAATATAATTTAAGAGCTGGTTTCAACAGTAAACTCTCTGTCACCATTTGACCGGCGACCAAACGTCCGGCGACCAAACGTCCAGCGACCAAACGTCCGGCGACCAAACGTCCGGCGACCAAACGTCCGGCGACCAAACGTCCGGCGACCAAACGTCCGGCGACCAAACGTCCGGCGACCAAACGTCCAGCGACCAAACGTCCGGCGACCAAACGTCCGGCGACCAAACGTCCGGCGACCAAACGTCCGGCGACCAAACGTCCGGCGACCAAACGTCCGGCGACCAAACACACGGCGACCAAACACACGGCGACCAAACGTCCGAGCACCATTTTCTGTTGCTTGGGCAAGCTGAGTTTATCTAAAAATTGGGTTATTTTAAAATTTTCACATTTTTCATGCTAGTTTCATAAGCTATGCTACGTATAAAATAGGGAGGAAGATTTACTGATAAATATGAACGCATTATTAAGTTCAATAGAGAAATTAGAGATGTTTAATGAGTGAATATTGAACATTTTGCTCACAAAACATTTTAAAAAGTCAATGTAAATGACTGAAACTAGGAAAAATATCAAAATATGCATTTTTATAGTGTAATGCTTGATTTCTTACCCTATTAAATCAACACTAATTAATTCAAGATATATTAGATATAATATTTAACATATTTGACACATTTCATAATAACCTAGCCCAAATGTCACTTTTTAAATGACTTAATCATGTTTTTAATAGTAAAAATGCACTTTGTGCAGTAGCACCAACAATATATTACATATTATTATTATTATACACAGCTGTATATAATGACAATACAGGCTTTTGATTTGATATTGTAGTATTTCACACAAAAGCCCCTCCCCCTCCCATACTCTCATATACAGTTACGAGAGAGTATAGGCAGGTAGTTAGATCATTGATCCTCACTTTGTCCCTTTTTTTTTTCAACCCTCTTCGTAAGCCATCCCTCAATTTATGACCAACGATGCGCATATTATTTTCCCGTCAAGATTAATAACTTGCAAGTGGCGGCAATGTATTTCCTTTCCGGTCTTAAGGAAATCCCTTTTTCCGCCTTTTATAGATACTATTACCCTTACCCTTGTCACCAAATTGATGTTTTTTTTCCTTCCTTCTCCTTTTAGGACAAAAAACAAGCTGTGGTACTTTGAGTTTGGAACTTCCGAGACCTTTTCGGCTACTTGCAAGAAACTACATGATTTCCTGGAAGTGGAGGTGAGACTAATATTATCATAATTTGTCGTTATGATCGGTATTTTGGTCGGTGTCTATTCTATAAAATGGGCAGGGTGGAATTGGGTAAAAACATGGCTGCAATGTTTTGACTAAGAAATTTTGACCACATCCCGTAATGCAAAACTCGCATACATTTTTGTTTTTGTGGTTAAGTGTGGGTGAAGAAACATGGTGGGTTTGTATTACAAAGCAACCATTTTTTTTCTCGGAAGCGACATAGCCTCAACAAGAGTCGTGGGGGGTGCTGGAGCTTGAATAGTAGTCACACTCATAGTTTGGGGGAATTTAGCTAGCTTTTTTAGCTAGCCTAACATGCATTTTTTTCGGAATGGGGAAGGAAACCGGAGTACCCGGAGAAAACACATGCAACCCCATGAAGATAACATGCATTTTTTACACTGGTTGACCAACCTGGATTCAAACCCAGAACCAGAAAGTTGTGAGGCAGGTTCCCTAACCACTTTACAAACGGGCCGCCATAATTTTTTTGTGGGGGGAATTTTTCAAATAGTTTATTCATTTCCCGCCATTGACTGATTAGACTATGAATTATGAAATATCAACCCCCCAAAAAAACATTTAGCTTCTTTAAGGTATTAGCTCACTGTCCATTTTTTTTCAAAAATAGCTTAAAATTATACTAATTTCACTCCTCCAAAAACATATAAGCGAAGGGCCTTGTCAATTACCTCCCACTAGACTGGACATGCATATTTGACAACCTGGATTCGAACCCCGGGCCCCAAAGTTGTGAGGCAGAACTCCTAAACACTCTACCACCGTGCTGCCACCATCATTTTTTTTTTGTGTGTGTGTATTTTTCCAAACTATTTATTCCTTTCCCACCATTTACGAATAAGAGGATGAATTATGAAATATATTATATATCATATTAGCTCACCAGCCATTTTTTTCTCCAAAAATAGCTAAAAAAATTATACTAATTTCACTCCTCCAAAAACGTCTAAGCAAAAGGCCTTGTCACATACTTCCCACTGGATTAGGTTGCCAAACAAAGGTAATTAACCCTTTTCCGACCTTGTATTGTTCGTTAATGAAGTTGCGAGTTCAATTTTTCCTCTCAAAAAGTGACTTATTAATTAAAAAAGCAAAATTATGGCACGTTTTGCTTACTTTTTACAGTGTGATGGCGTCAATCTTGACCTGAGCGCCGTTTCCCTGGAAGGCATCGCCATTCTCAACATTCCCAGCATGCACGGCGGCTCCAACCTGTGGGGCGAGAGCAAAAAGAGGCGGGGTCACCATCGCAAAGCGGCTAAGAAAGGTCCTGATAGACGGACGCCGTTAACTGACCCCAAAGAACTCATGTTCGCGGTTCAAGGTGAGAGCGACGACAGGCTTAACTTAAAAAAAGACAAACTTTTCAACGGGCGCATGAATATTTCACGTTAATGACAAGGCGAATCACGGCCAGCCGCTTTTGGTTTTTCGCCACGCAGGGAAAACCATGTGGCCGTTTGGAACTGTCACTTGCGTATTAATGGCGGGTGAGCTGGGTTAATCGGAGTCGACGCCCCCCGACTCCATTTACGTCAAAAGTAGGATCGTCATGTGGGAAATGTGTGAATGGGTGAAAATTTTAAAGCTAAAATGGCCGCTTGGTATTCTGTAACATCCATTCAAGGAAATGTGCAATCAAAACATTGAATAGTTAAATCAGGGGTAGGAAACCTATGGCTCGGGAGTTGTATTTGGCTTTTTTAATGGGTGTATATGGCTATAAGTTGGGCGAACTTTTTGACCTGGGGGCTATATTGACTTTAAAAATTTGACAGATGGGCGGGGTCAGCACAAGATAGGATACATATAAAAAAGTGCATCCGTTAACAGTACATATGAAACATAAACAGAAAAAAAGGACTAAAGTATTCACATACTTATCACTCCTCATTCAAGTAAAAAGTATAAAGTACAAAGTTATGTAAAAGGAATGTATTAAGAAATATTAAAATGTCATTTAAAAAAAGATAGAAGGGCTGTAAAACGCGAAAAACAAATAAGAGTGGACACAGTAAATTAATAATCAATAAATAAGTAATATGTAAATTAGTAGTCAACATAAGAAAAAGTAGTACAGTTATCCCTCGAATATTACAGCTTCACAACATCACTGTTTTATTTCTGGGGGAATTTTTATATATTTGTATAATTTTTGTTGTTGTAAATTCATAAAAATGAAAATCCATGCCAAAATTCACGGAAGCCACTCCCCTTTTTCTGCTTGCTAGTAGAACTGAAGTTAAAAAGTATATATATATATATATTTTAAATAGTGGTGACTAATTCATATTTTTTTGGTTTATGTCGGGAATTTCTGGTCTAAATTAACCGCGATAATCGAGGGATTACTGAAGTCTTTCTACATAGTACTTTACCCCTATCTACCCCAATAAAAAGGGGCATTTAGTGGTAAACACTAATACATTAGCCAGAGGGGGCGCAGTTGAGCATGGTGTACATATTGAACTATTGGTGGTTTTTAGTGTGTGTGAGTTTGTGTGTGTGTGTTTGTGTGACCTTTCTGGAGCTGTTAAATCATCCTGCTGGTGACGCCAGGAGACAAGCCCCTCAGGTGGAAGGGAATGGCTGCGGAGTGAATTATTTACAATGAGAGTGAGTGGGTGGGTGGGTGGGTGGTTTGGGTGGGCTGTGTTGTTTGGGGACTTGATGCCCCGCGACAACCTCCGCGTGAGGCGCTCATTGGAGGGGAGGAGGACAGGTCGCCACTGAAATCTTTCTGCCGTTGAGGTTTGCTTTTGTTGGAGTTGAAAGGGCCTGAGGGCAGGGTTGGGTTTTTTGGAGATACTCGACAATTGGTCAAGTTACTTTTTGGGGGGGTCTACGTTTAAGCAATTGTGACATTTATAGGTTTTTGTAGCGCTTTTCAACTTGTCTTGGTACTCGCGTATAAGTGGTTATTGAATTTGAAATGCTTTGTTTTAGGACGAGAAAGTTAGCGTTAGCATTTTTTTGTTTTGAATTATTTTTTTTAAACAAAAACGGAGTTGTTTTATGGCTTCTAAAGTTTAACTAGTTGAGATTTCTGTTGGAGTATTTTTTTGTTTAATGTGTGATTGCCTGGCCACATATTTGGGGTATCTGTAATTGATTGGGATAGGCTCCGGCACCCCCATGACATTTTAAAATCAGCTTAAAAGAAAACTGTTTGCAACACAGTACATTTTGTTAACCAAAATCAGAATATACTTCTGCTTGCATTATTATTATAATTTTATTTTTGCATTTTTGATTTTTTTTGTTTATTTTTCTGCCTTTTTTGTTGCCCTTTTTTGCATTTTTTGTTATCCTTTTTGCATTTTTTGTTGACCTTTTTTGCAATTTTTGTTGACCTTTTTTGTTGCCTTTTTGTTGCCCTTTTTAGCATTTTTTTGCTGCCCTATTTTGCATTTTTGCTGCCATTTTTGCATTTTTTGTTGCCCTTTTTTGCCTTTTATTGTTGCCCTTTTTTGCATTTTTTTGGTTGCCTTTTTGTTGCCCTATTTTGCATTTCTTTTGTTGCCATTTTTTAATATATTGTTTTTAAATGTCAAAAAAAAAATAACCCATCGGATTCAACCAAAAAATATGAAAAAAAATCTATACCGGTTATCCATACAACTAACTACATATTTTTTAAAAGAATTATCTTCAATTGACAGCAACAAACATAGTTTATGCTCAAAATAGTCATCAAAATCAAAAAACAAAACCAGCACTAACATAGAATAACATTTTAGTTCCATTGACAGACTTATGAATGAACTGATGTACAAAATCCAACCCAATAGTGACAAATCTACAAAATATTTCCACTTCTCCGTCCTCCCTCGCGTGCGAAACTAGCCGGCGGCCGTAAAAAAGAACCCTGGCCATGTTGACACCTGCGCCAAAGCGTTTGCACTCGGGTGAGATAACGGGGGAGGGGGCGAGGCCTCGTGTCAGCCATGTATGTAAACACACATGGCGACCCTGAAAAGCAGCTAGATAGAGAGCGACGCCTGTCCATCACCATGGCGACAACAACAACGACAAGAGGCCACGGAAAAGCGGACGCGACAGGTTTGGCCGTCCTGGCACGCAAAAAAAAAAAAAATGGAGGATTCTGACTTTCAATTAATGTGAAGGCGCTACCCCGACAGCTTCTTAATTCAAGGAGGGTTGAAGCAGATGGGACCCCGCGTGACACCCAGCTACCCACAGGGCCAAAATCAATACACATCAGTGCAAATTAATAATGATATGATCACAAGATTGCTTGGCATTGACACTGCAATCTAATTAATTGACGCGCTGCTGTTTTTTTAAAGTGACGCTTACGTGTTTCTGATGCAGATAAGCAGAATTTTATTGTTTGGTATATGGTTTTTTTGTAGGGTTGTGGTGAAGTGGTCGGACTAAAATTTGTTCATGATGTGAATTGAGGTTTTGGTGTAATTTTGTTGCTAATTCAAGTAATGGGTGTTTTTTTTTTTTGGTAGATAGTGAAAAATGGATGTGTTGGGTTATAAAATAGTGTCTACATAATTGTGTTGTTGGGCCTTAAGTATAATGTTATACAAAGTGTAGAGTATGGGTGTCAAAGTGGCGGCCCGGGGGCCAAATGTGGTCCGCCGGGTCATTTTTTTGTGGCCCGGGAAAGTTAATCATGAGACTTTCTGTTTTAGGATTAAATTTAAATTAAGAGTATAGGTGAATATTAAATTTCCTGATTTTCCCACTTTTAAATAAATAATTGGAATTTTTTAATATTTTTTTTCTGTGTTTTTAGTTCAAAAATTATTTTGTAAAATCTAAAAATATATTTTTAAAAAGCTAAAATAAACATTGTTTTAGATCTATAAAAAACTGAATATTCCGGGATTTTAATCCAGTTCTTTTAATCAATTTTTTAAAAAAATCTAAAAAAATATTTTAAAAAAAGCTAAAATAAACATTGTTTTAGATCTATAAAAAAACTGAATATTCAGGCCTTATAATCCAGTTCTTTTTATCCATTTATAAAAATAAAAACATCGAAATATTATATCTAAAATGTTTCAGCCACATAAATTCATATGCTAAGTTGGCAAAGCTAACATACAAAAGCCTGCCCTCAATCAATTAATCAATCCCAATATTAAAAAAAATGTCTCCAAGGATCCAAAGATACCAACACCTGCTACATAGCTAAGAAATTTCAACACAATCGGTTCTCATTTAACAGATTTGTAAGACTTTAAGCTCGTGTACACAAGAACAACAACAGCCTGAATTGTGTCTTTTTGTGCATTTCAGACCTGTCTGATCAGCTTCTGGAAGTGGTGGGCCTAGAGGGCGCTATGGAGATGGGGCAGATCTACACGGGCCTGAAAAGTGCCGGAAGACGCCTGGCGCAGTGCTCCTCCGTCACCATCAGGTTCCAAAATCTTTTTTTCATACATCATCTCATTTCTTGTTAGTAGGCATCTAATTTCGAATCACCGTTCCAAGGATTGGTCGTCCAGTTAAAGGTTTGTGTAGTGGATTGATACATTTAATTGCTGACTTGCAGAACCAGTAAATCCCTCCCCATGCAGATTGACGGGGAACCTTGGATGCAGACTCCTTGTACTGTAAGTTACCCGCACATTTTTTGCCGGGAAATTAAGTCGGACCTTTGCCCAAGTCAGAAATTATACGAACAATTTTGAGAAACATACCGTATTTTCATGACTATAAGGCGCACCCTCAATGAATGACATTTTTTTCCATGTATAAGGCGCACTGGATTATAAGGCGCACTGTCTATTTTGGAGAAAATTTAAGACTTTTAAGTGCGCCTTATAGTTTGAAAATACGGTAATTGCTATTGACTTCCAGGTATGAAGCACTCACTACACCACAGTCACCTCTAGAGCCAGCCATTGTTGATATTTTGGATTTTTTTGTTTAAAATCTTGCAGTGGAGCTATATGATGGAAGTATTTGTAAACTAAGATGGCTGATCTGCATATTTACCAGTATTGTTTCACTTCAGGCGTTTGTGTTTTTTTAATATCCGACAGTGGTGGTTTTTCGTAGTCTGTTTTTTCCATATAAAAGGCGCACTGGATTATAAGGCGCACTGTCGATTTTGGAGAAAATTTAAGACTTTTAAGTGCGCCTTATAGTCGTGAAAATACTCTACTCACAGTGAAAATAATTCCTCTCCACTTGATATAAATCCCCCCAAAAACAGGTTAATGCAAATTTTAGTCCAAGTCCTCTACCTTCTTGTGTCTATTGGTCCTTTGTCAGCGATATTCGAGGGATCACTGTAGTTAACATCTTGGATTATAAATTACAATTTTCAGACAAAATATATTACTTCACGAAAAAACAAAATCATGATTTTCAAGCTCCACTTACTTTTTGATGACTTTTCCCCCAACTTGCTCCTCCCACTCCAACTTTTATCCTCAAGTCAACTTTAAAACAACTCCAACTTTTCAAGGTAATTCGTTTTATAATGTGCGGCAATTTATGTTGCTCGTTTGGCAAAAGCTAACGAATAATTAGCCTCTATTAGCGCAATCACACATGAAAAGAACGTAACATCTCGCAACCTGTTCATCAAAGCAAAAGAAAACATGTCAGACATGGCTCACAAATGCAAATCATCTGACAGACACTCGTCAATATGTTTATTCATGACACATTTGCATACCCCTTGTTAATAATTAGCAAGCTAACGTCACATTTGGACGCTAACGGCTTATTTTTTTGCGCTGGCGTTTAACAACAAAAACGAAAAGTGAAGTTGTCGCCGTGCAAATCGTCGAGAGCCCTCGGCGCCGATGGAAACGGGCGCCGTCGCCGCGCTACAAAGCTGAGAGGACCGTCGTAATTAAAGACAAAATCAAACCCGCGTTTTATTGTCGAAGATGAAAACACTTGTTGGGAAACAGATGGGAGAAAATTGTATTTTAACGAGTGTAGTTAGAAGTTAAAAGTTGATGGATGGATGCTTGAGGGTGACCTAGATTTTTTTGAGGAATTGCACCTAAAATTCAAGCGTTATAGAGCGTCTTTTAAAGGAAAATTGTATAAAAAATGGTTGCCGGTCGTGTAGTGTTATAGAAAATGTTTGCAGTTTCCGTGCGCTGGAAATTACTATTTTTTTTTGACTATAGGAAAACATGTTCATTCATTCTTTGGAACTGCTTTATTGTCATGAGGTTTGCGGGGGTGCTAGAACGTATCCTAGCTAAATACGGGCACTATGTGTTGAATTGGTGGTTGGATAATTGCAGGGCTAAGGGTAATTTAGACTGTTTAATCAGTTAGCCTAGCCTAGCGAGTTTGTTTTAATTTTATTATTTTGGGATGTGGGAGGAAATAAGAGTACATGGAGAACATGCACATTCCATACTGTGAGGACCGACTCGGGATTGAACCCCGACCCCAGAACTGCGAGCCCTCATGTGCTAACCACTTAAACACCGGGCTGCCCTCAATTGGTCGACTATGACAAAAGAACCCCCGTGTTTCATTGTGAAAAGACAAAAACACTTGTTGGGAAACAACACATGGAGAACATGCAAACTTCATACAGTGAAGACCAGCCCGGGATTGAACCCCGACCCCAGAACTGCGAGGCCTCAATTTCCAACCACTTACATACCGCACTGCCCTCGATTCGTCAACTAGGGAAATCATATTTGGCGTTAAAGTAGTCGCTTTGAACATACAAACGCCATACAATGAGGACCAACTCAGGATTAAACCCCCGACCCCAGAACTGCGAGCCCTCATGCACTAACCACTTAACCACTGGGCTGCCCTCAATTCGCCGACTAAGAAAATAGTATTTGGCGTTAAATTATCCGAATTACCAACGCCGATCGCATTCTTGCAAGACTTGAGTTGTTAGCCCGTTGCTATTTTTCGTGTTTGGAACTTGTCATTTTTCGCTCATTACTCAATTCCGATCTTTTCCACAGATTGAGATCGTCCACAAAAACCAAGCTCCCATGTTGATGGGACCTCAACCCAGTCGAAGCTTCTTCTCGTCTTTGGTTCGGCGACGGCGGGCGGAGAGCAAAGACTGACGTTTCCCACTTCTTCTTCTTGTCTGAGCTCCGAACCATTAGAAATGCGCCGAGACAGCGCCCCTGCTGGCTGGCTAGCTGCATGTGCAGTAGCAAAAGTCCTAGGTGAGGCCAGGTGGGTGAAAGTGCCGATTGATTGGATGGATTAGAAGCTGGACTAAAATGGTGGTTGTTTTGTTTAAAAAAATAAGAATAATATTTGTTTTTATTTTTATTGTTGTGCAATTCCACAGGAATGTTTTGTTATGCGTAATTAATTATTCATAGCTTGACTTAATTATTCATACACGGGTAGTTTGAGTTCAGCTACGTTAATAGAATCATTCAAAAAAAAAATTATCCGATTTATTCCTAAATTAAAGAAAAATATTTTTGTTTTTATATATTTTCATTTTATTTATTTATAGTTATGGTCTCCTCGTACCCTGTGATTGGCAGGTCACCAATTCAGGGTGTCCACCTAGTTGACTGGGATAGTCTCCAGAACCCCTTGCGAACCTTATGAATGAATTTGTCGTTAAGAATTTAATTTTTAGCTTTTTTTGTTGTGATCTAGTCTGTAAATTCATTGTGGGAAAAAATCATGCAATTTTGAATTTTTCGTAGCATGAATTTGAGTTAAGAGCTGGATCGTGGAACAAACTTAACTTGTAAGTCAAAGCGCTACTGTATTTATTTAAAATTCTTTATCCTATTACTGTTTTTTGCGCAATTGACGTGATTTTTCAGCGATTGGTGGTCACCTGGCATGTGTTGCTTTTTTTTCAAGCTCACTAACGTTTGTCGTTCAAAATTGTTCAAAAAAAAATAGAAATGCATGACACTTTTTTACAGGAATGGACGACTTTGTTTAAACCTGATTTTCGTGTTTTGTACAAGTGGAAAAAAGCAACCCGTGAATTTCCCGTGCAGATGTTTCAGTGAGGTAAAAAAAAAAAGCCTGCATTTTTGTGTTTTTTTTGGGGGGATTTTTTTGTTGAATTTATTCACACGTAAAAAATAACATGATTATTGTCACTTGTACGGAAATTTGGTTAACAGGGAATGATTTAATGCGTAGGTTGTACTGTTAAAAATTGCGGTAAATTCTCCTAAATCGTGACAAAGAAAAATAGATAAAGACAAAATAATTATGCCAAAATGATAGTGTAGTGGTTCTTTGGCCTAACGGGCAGCTTAGGTTCGATTCCCACTCGACTAAGGTGTGATTGGTCTGTCTATCTTTGCCCTATGATTAACTGGTGAGCCATGTTTAAAAAATAATGGTTAAAAAACAGATAATAGTATTTTTATGGTTGTCTGGGGCTGCTTTCTCCAACAATAACTGGACGACATATTCTTTAATTTATGAAAATTTCATTGCAAAATGTCAAACAATTTTAAACATAAATCTTTCAGTAGGGTTTAATTATTTATTATAATTATTTCCTTTCTGCGAATGTAGAGCAAAATTGCGTAAACTATAAATTAAAAAAATATATACATATACATATACTTATACATATACATACATATAACCGTGTAAAATCAAAATACAGACAAATATTGGACAAATTTAAGTGTTTCCATAACATCCATTTTGTATTTTTAGGAGTTTAAAACAGTACTGCTTTTTCCAATAGAATATTTTTTAATACAAAGTATAAATGCTGAAACATTTCTTTTTAGCAAAGTAAAGTACTCATGACCTTTTTATGAAATTCAAGAAAAAATACCCATACAAAATGTTGACTTAAATGAATGATTTGTGCCTCAATAACCATTATTTTAGTCAGTTAAAAAACTACTAAAAAGTACTTTTTCCTCTAATTGACGCCTCACAATATGAAAAAAAAAACAACAACAGGTAATCCGCGTAATTACAATTTTACGTACGTTGATCAGTTAAATGTCGTGTTTGCGTACTGCATGAAGTATTTTTTTTTGCTTCGCTATTTTCAAGCTTTTTTGGTCACTCTGGAAACTACTGCCACGTCTTGCTCCGCCCCCTTAGGCGGGAAAAAAATGCCTGTTGATGTCAAATGAGATGATTAAATTCTCAAAAATGAAGACAAAAAATACCACTTGCTCGACACCATACCTTGAGTATTTTTTTTGTTCCCCCTCCGTGTCGCTGTTGACCGTCTCGGTGTCAGATGGCGTTGGAACCGGCGCGCCTGAGCCTTCAAGTCGCGTCGGCGTCACCCGCGAATGTAAAAGCGTCCGGATCCGAGATGGAGCGCTTCCGACGCGTCCGCCTTTCAGGTGGAGTGTTAAACGTACAGATGGGATCCGGCCCGTCTTGGCTTGTGTGAACGGAGAAAGTTTTACGCTGTCTTTGGTCATGGCCATAACACTTTTGAGCCAATAACTAGAGGGTTTTCGACCCCGCCCCAAAAAAGACTTGGCAAGAGCAAATTCAACCCTAAACATTACCAGCGCCACTATACCACTAATTCTACAACTCCATCTAATGGATGTATGACACAACCCCTACTACTACTACTGTTCCATCTTGTGGATATATAACAACCCATTAGTACTACCACAGCTCCATCTAGTTAATGTGTCAATGGATATACAACACATTTCAGACTCCTACTACAACTTTACAACCTCCAGCACTACTACTAAAACCACTATCACCACCACAACCATTACTACTACTACTACTACTACTAAAACCACTATCACCACCACAACCATTACTACTACTACAACACCTTCCACTACTACTATAACCCTTATCACCACCCCATTCACTACTACTACGACAACCCCTATCACCACCCCATTCACTACTACTACGACAACCCCTATCACCACCCCATTCACTACTACTACAACCCCTACCACCACCACTACTACTACAACCCCTATCACCACCCCATTTGCTACTACTACTACAACCCCTATCACCACCCCATTCACTACTACTACTACAACCCCTACCACCACTACTACTACAACCCCTACTACCATTACTACCCCTACCACCACCCCCACTACTACTACTACAACCACCACCCCCAATACTACTACTACGACCCTGCCACCACCACTACTACTACTACGACCCTGCCACCACCACTACTACTACAACCCCTACCACCACCACCACTACTACTACTACTACAAACCCTACCACCACCACTACTACTACTACAACCCCTACCACCACTACTACTACTACAACAACCCCTACCACCACCACCACTACTACCACATCTCATAAACCGATGTGTCTAATATGTGAAACAAATTTCAAGATGAACCATTCGTTGCTGCGGCATCAGGAGCATTCATTGGCTCGTGCGGATGTGTGGAAAACATATGCTCTGTCATTTTAAAAGTCACCCGCTGTAGTATTTCATTGCATTTTTAAGTTGAGCTCAATGCCAAGTACGTCGGGTAGAAGCGATGGACTGAATGTCACTGCATGTGTTGGAGTTGGCGAGGATGGTAGGGCAGGTCGGCAGGGTGGGGGGACGGCTGAGTCCGCAACAGGAGGCCGCGCGGAGGCGACACCAGGCGGCCAAGCCAGCGTTATCAATGTGTGCCGGGAGCAGGACCCTCAAGCTGTTCTCCACACCCCCAAAACTGTAAGTACTACTTTACTCGTGACGTTTAAGCTCATACGCCGATTGGACATTGTTTTAAAGTACTTTTGTATTACAATCTAATTTGCCTCAGTATTTTTATGACATCCATTGAAAACCCAGGTCTCCACCTCGCAGCCCGGGGGCCAATTCCGGCCCCTGGGGATCATATTTTGCGGCCCTCCTTTGACATAAACTTGTACTATTGGTGCTGTATACCTGAATTTTGCATGCATATTTACTCTGTGATTAAGATTGAAATTTAACATATATTTTTGAACTGCATATTGACAGCCATGAGTACTGCAAGATGGCGACCAAATACACAGTGAGTTCAGCCAATGACCGCCGTTTTTGAAAGTGTTACCCAAGTCTCATTTTGTGTGTTTTTTTCTCCACTTTCTAAAAAAAAAAAAAAAAACCCTGACAGGTACTCAACGGAAAAACCACATGACCAGCGGACGCCTCCTTCTTTGACCAAAGTAAGTCTTTTCTATAAAAAACACAAGTATAAATATCAATAATTGCGAACAATAATCAACGGGGGAAGCAAAGTGTTGACGCTGAAACTGGTTAAGTTCACTAACACAATCGATTTCTGTCAACCAAGCGAGAATTTGCGAGAGGTCATCAAACGACAGTTGATTAAGTCCGACCCGACCGTGGACGCCCGAGCTCATTTCACGCCCGCTAAACATTTTAGCTCCAATCCAATTCTTGTTGTTGTTCTATTTTTTTTGGGGCCGTCTCCATCTTGGCCACTTTTGTAACGAACCTACTTAGAAAGAAAATAACACAGATTTCAATAGGATTTGAAAGCGAAGTCCAAATGTCTAGTTTTGATTACAATTTTGTCTTATAGAAGTCAACTTTTTTCATATTTTGGCTGAGCCTGTGACTTATTAAGTTATGTTTAGTATAGTAGTATAGTTATCACTGCACCTTGTGTTTTAAAGTATGGTTGTTTCTGATAAAAATAATTGAAATCCCCTAAAATGCAACCTATACTCTAGTAAAACATATATACATATAGATATATACACATATATGTACATATATGTACATATATGTACATATATATACATATATGTACATAGATATACATACATATATGTACATATATATACATATATATCCATATAGGTACATGTATATATATACATATGTATGTATGTGTATATATATATACATATGTATGTATGTGTATATATATATATATATATATATATATATATATATATATATATATATATATATATATATATATATATATATATATATATATATATATATATATATATATATATATATATATATATATATATATATATATATATATATATATATATATATATATATATATATATATATATATATATATATATATATATATATATATATATATATATGTATATATATATATATGTACATGTGTGTGTGTATATATATATATATATATATATACATACATATACATATATATACATATTTATATACATATATACATATATCTGTATTATGTATTACGTACTGGGATGTATATATATGTATACAAACATTTTAAAAAAAAACATATATATTTATATTGGTCCAAAAAATATGATACTTTAAAACTTTTACTTTAATATAAAATAAAATGAACCCATAATTGCCCAAAAAGCAACCAAATTTCCCCCAATGAACAACAACAACCAATCAATAACAAATAATCTATAAAAAAAAATCCCCAAAATGACCTGTAAAGTCCCCCAAAAAAACTAACTCCACAAAACTAACTCCGCCTCCCACTGACAATAATCAATAACCAATTCACTTCACCTGCCTTTCCATGCTCATTTTTCACTGCCATTGACCACACTCAACATCCCATCCATTTTAACCTAAAGACTCAATGAACAAACATTCAATTGTACATCCAAAACTCAACTTTTTCCCAAAAAACCAGTCCATCCCACGCCAACTTAACTCACCAACCCATCAGAGTTTAACACCCCCCAATTTAAAACAATCACCACCCATTTAAAACCTCCCCTTAGAATATACCACAAAACCCATACATGGGGGAGGGTTTTTCTCCCAACATGGCGCCCTCCAATTACGAAGAAGCACCTGCATATATTAGAGCACTCTCGTTTCTTGCGCTAGCTTGTCGCTGGGGAGTGTCATGGCAAATTAGCCGCGTGGCGTTCAATGTCTGTTCGGCTTTTTTGGCGGGAGCCACACACAGTACCTCCCTCCCTCTCTCTCTCTCCCTCCCTTTCTCTCTCTTTCTCTCTTTCTCTTCTCCATCATCTCCAGCTGCACTATCACCTTGTCTGCTTCAATTCCTCCTGCTCGTCTTCACCCGCACAAAAACAATAAAAAACCAAGAATGGATCTACCTGTGTTTTTACTGATGAGAAAATAGACTTTTTATAGTGTTGGTGGTGCGTTCAAGTGTTCTTTTTAAGCACTTTTTTTTCTAAATTTTTTTTTTTTTTTTTTTTTAGATATGTTTTTCCTCTCATGGCAAGACCGGCTCAACGCGCTCTAAGTGAGACGGGATGCTTCAGGATTTAAGCGCCAGCGTCCTCTTTCCGCCGTGTTTGCAGCACGCAACTTTTGGTAAGTAGGATTTTTTTGTTTTATTAAGATGTGAGGGTTGTGTATGGGGTTTTTAAGTTGTTTGAATTAGAGGGAATTGTTTTTTTTTAAGGGGAAGGACTGTTTTTTTTTTGTTTTTGGTTGTTTTGGAAGGACATATTAATTTTTTTTAAATTATTTGTGTGGAAAATTAATGTGATAGTTGTTTTTTTAAAGGGACAGGACTGTTTTTGGTTGTTTTGGAAGGAAATATTGATTTTTTTTTAAATTAATTGGGTGGAAAATTAATGTGATAGTTGTTTTTTTTAAAGGGACAGGACTGTTTTTTTTTTGTTTTTGGTTGTTTTGGAAGGAAAAATTGATGTTTTTTTTTCAATTAATTGGGTGGAAAATTAATGTGATAGTTGTTGTTGTTTTTTAAAGGGACAGGACTGTTTTTGGTTGTTTTGGAAGGAAATATTGATTTTTTGAAAATTAATTGGGTGGAAAATTAATGTGATTGTTGCTTTTTTTGGGTGAATTTCAAAAATTCGATTAGGAAATGATAGGATAAAGTAATAATAGGAAAATGAATGCATAGAAAATATTGGGGATTTTTTAGTATTGATTTTATTTAATTTGGTTTAATGGTTGTAATTTGATTGGAAAGAAAATTTTTCATTATTTCAATTAATAGTTGAGTTTTGAATTGGATGAAAGAAATAGATATTTAAAACAATTAAGCTATTTTTATGCATGTCAACATGAAAAAAGGCAAATTCTCAATGTTTTTATTTAATAACAAAAGGCTATATATACATTTCTTTTAATTTAAAATAAGTGGAAACAAATGTTTATTCATTGAGTTCTACTTAATTTTTGACCCCCAAAGTTCTTTAATTGCGATAAAAAAAAAGAATAAACTTAACATACATTCGTCTGATTGGACAAAATCAACATTAGTATAAAACCTTCAAAGTAAAAGAAAGTTTTACCTATCACAAACTGCTTGTTTTATTTTATTCTGTCTATTTGAAGTCTTTGACAGTACACAAAAAAATATTAAATACAGAAGTCATATTTCATCCGACGGGTCTTTAACTTCTTATCAGTTAAAAATGGAGATTTATATCATAAAATATTATTATTTTCTTATTTAGTTAGTATAACATCATCCGTCTTAAAATCCCAGGAAAAAAAATCTTAATATTTAAAGATTAAAATCAATATAATGAGTAAAAAATCTGAATTTGACAATCTTAAAATTGAAATATGAAATATGTTTTGTAGTCTTATAAGATAAAAACTCATTATATTATGAGAATAAAGTCATTTTTGTGCTTATTTTGATCAAACGTGAACCAAAAATGTGCTTGTTTTGCGACATAAGGCACAAAACTACTTTTTTAAACGTAATATTAGGACATTAAAGTCATATTTAAATTAAAAGTAAAGATTAAAATTAGAAACTTCAACTTTTGGCGACACTTTACTGTCAAAAATACAATTTTAAAATCCTTTTTAGGGGTATTTATTTGATTCCTGTTGATAAAACTTTGAAGACAATACAACAATACATTGTTTTAAATGGGAAGATTTGTACACTGTAAAAAGTGTGCCACGGCGCCAAAAAATAATACAAAAAAAATGTTGGAAAGCAGTCTTTTCTTTGGTTTCCGCTTTCCTTCCTGTGTCCGTTTCGCACCCGTGAAAGTGTGCCGCCGCGTGGGGAGCGCCCAGACGTTAGCGCAGGTGTTCACAATTCTACAAAATTGCTGGCCATCTTGTGTCGTCCACGCTTTAAAAGGTCAACACGTCTTAAAGCGTGCTAAGATACCACAATTTAATGATCTATTGTTACAATTGTGACACCAACCGTATTTTTTTAATTATTTTGGAGTATTTTGAAGGCTTAATAACAGGTATTTTTAGATGTTTTTACTTCAAAAGTAGGGAAAATGTTAGTTAATGGCATTTTTTAAAGCGTTTTGGTGGGGGGTGAATTTTTTAAAGTGGAATATATGGCTAAAATATTTACATTTTTATTTTTTTTTTGTAAATATTCAACTGTTCAATTGGAGGTAGAGTAAAAAATGTCGAATTAATAGGAAAACAATTAAAATGCTGTTGCTTTATAGCAAAAATATTCACTTTTATGAAAATGAAGACTAAAAAATGGCAAATATTTTGCTTTTTTGGCAATAAAAAACACCAAAAAGTATTAAATAGAGAGCAAAAATTGTATTTTCCATTTTAAAGTATACCGTATTTTCTATAATATACATAAGTAACACTTATTTTATATTTACAGTTTTATACTTGAACTCATAAGTATTTTATATATGTTATATTGTTTTTTTGGGCTGTAGTCTATCCCCAAATTTTTGTAAAATTATTTTATCATTTTTTTTGTCTGATTAATGAAAAAAAAATGCGCCAAAATGCAACATATTCTTTTTCCTCTGTATTGCGCATTAGTTTCAATGCACAAATTAATCCGAAAAATACGGTCATTCACTTTCCCTTCCAAATTTATGAATAAAAAACATATTTTAACTATAAAACACATTCATAATTTCAAATATCACCCATATTTTATTTACTCAATGAATGAAAACACCATTAAAAAAACGTTAAATGAAGTATTACAATGAATAAATAACAAACTAGCCTATCACTTTAATTATGGCATCATCATCTTCATCAACAACAACAACATCATCATCATCATCGACTGATCCAGAGTGAGAAGTTTAAAAAAAATCGTGTCGAGACGCGTTTTGTTAAAAAAAACTCCGTTAAAAATAGAAGCGTTAATGGCCAAGTGTGAGCTTCATTATTGGACCGTCCGCGTTGGGGAATTTGATATTTTTTGGGAGAAAAGTGACGAGTCGGGGCGAGCGAGTGTACAGGTAAGGGTGGGGGGGCGTCGGCTTAATTAGAAGATGCTAACAATGGGAGGTTGCGGGGTGATAGCCAGGAAGTGCTGGGATTGGTGGAAGGGGGTCACCAGCAACATTTTGGGATTTTTTGGGGGGATTATTTTTGCCCTTGAAAGCGTCCATCTATTGAAAATATATTTATTTGTTTATTAGTCGACTTAAAAAAAACTTGAGTGAAAAATGCATTTTTTTTAGTGGATTTTGGTGGTAAAATGTGTCAAAAATTTGATGTTTTTTTTTGTTGTATTGGGACATGGTTTTGTATTATGAGATTAAATAGGGTTAAATAATTTTTTTTAATGGAAGTTTTTGTAAGATAAATTGTGACTTGGTATTGATATTTTTTAGATTATTTTTTTTTGTGACGTGGTTTTAAAAGGTATGCTATTGGTTTTTTTAATTGGAATTTTGGGATTAATTATATCATTGCTGTTTTTTTTTTAATATCAGTAAACTTATTTTTAAGCAATTATAAGGTTCAACAATGTTAGGATTGGAAAACCAAATTCCCATTTAAAAATATATACTATATATAATATATTTAATGTAAATGAGTACTTGTGTAACAGCTTTAAAATATTCCTTCAAATAAAATCTGATGTAAAAATACACAAAATTCCAGATAAAAAAAACACTTTTATACACACACACATTCAAAAATTCATACAAAAAATTCTGTATTTTCTATGTTTCAATTATAAATATAGTTTTGTCTTCAACAACTTTAATATTTAACAATTTAACAAAATATACATACAAAAAAATGGAGTCTAACAAATCAAAACTAACAAACTAACTGACCATATCCTATTTTTTTTCATTTAGACACTATTACTCCAAAATTTTATACCCCAAAAAAAACAAAAAACAAATCCTGCCTTCCATCCCAGTCCAAATAGCTTTGCCATCTCTCCCCATCAATCATTCCAAAGTCCTATTTTCCAACTTTTTTATTTATTTTTGGTCGCCCTCTATTTTTTTAAATAAGTAAACACCTTCCTTCTTTCACTATGATCAGTATTCTTGTACAAGTCGGGAAAAAAAACAGATTTATCGGCATCTCACAGACAAAAGACGAAAAGACGACAAATCGGGGGGTCCTGAGGGGAGGTTTGGGGACTCGGGGTCAACATCACAAACATCTCAAGGTGTCTCTTGTGTGCTTTGTTTTCTGTTTTCGCAGCTCAAGTTCCCGACAATGACGAGCAGTTTGTCCCAGACTTCCAGACTGAAAACTGTAAGTGCCCATCCTTCTGTGTGTGTGTGTGTGTGTGTGTGTGTGTGTGTGTGTGTGTGTGTTCACTCTTATTTGCATAGGGAGGAATATTGTTTTTTTTTTAAAGGATATTTTTAACATTGAGAAGGGCCACCATGACTGTCACCTGATTTTTTTTATTTTTTATTTAATTTTTTTGGGGCAGTTTGAAGGAAAGGGAGAGGCTGTTTGCTTGTTTTTTTTTTTTAATTTTTTTTTTTGTTTTTTTTTTCAGAATAGAAATGCTCTCATCTGCCAAAACGCCCCCCCTGACCTTTTTTTTTTTTTCGCTAAATTTGGGTTTTTCTTCTCGGATTTTAAAATTATTATTATTATTATTATTTGGGTGGGGATCGCGCCATGGCGGTTATTCGTCGTAATGAAAGCGCCTTTTGCTCGCCGCGTTTCTAAGAATAATTTGGATGGAAATTGAAGGCGATGCGTTAGTGTCACCTGGTTGCTTTGCCATTTGGCAAGTGGGAGGGGTTCCGGGGGTAAGGAAGGCGGGGTTTGGTGGGGACTGCTCGATTGGGCACTTGTTTTTTGGTAAAACCATCTCATATTTCTAATTTTCTGAGCTGATTTATATTCACTAGGGTGGCAGGGGGTGCTGGGGTCCATCTCAGCTGAATTCAGGGTAGAGGCGAGGGAACATGCAAACTTCACACAGGTGGACGGACCTGGATTAGAACCCAGATCCCCCTCCACTGTGAGGCCAACGCGCTAACCGCTCAAACCAGTAAATCAATTTATTTCATCAAAATTTAAGCTGAAGTCGGATTTTTTTCTAATGATGAATACCGTATTTTCACGACTATAAGGCGCACTTAAAAGTCTTAAATTTTCTCCAAAGTAGACAGTGCGCCTTATAATCCAGTGCGCCTTATATATGGAAAAACTGAAAACCAAAAAAACGAAAAAACACCACTGTCGGATATTAAACAAACACAAATGCCCGAAATGAAACAATACTGTTAAATATGCAGATGCCATCTTAGTCTACAAAATCTTCCATCATATAGCTCCTCCCCCACTGCAAGATTTGATACAAAAAAATCCAAAACATCAACAATGGCTGGCTCTAGAGGTGACTGTAAAGTAGTGAGTGCTCATACCTGGAAGTCAATAGCAATTACCGTATTTTCACCACTATAAGGCGCACTTAAAAGTCTTACATTTTCTCCAAAATAGACAGTGCGCCTTATAATACATAGCGCCTTATATATGGAAAAAATGTCATTCATTGAGGGTGCTCCTTATAATACAGTGCGCCTTATAGTCGTGAAAATACGGTAATCGGACTGAACGTCAAAGAAAGTAGTTTTGGGAGAATAGGTTGTCAAATTGGACAAAAATTTGACAGTTTTGGTCGTGGACGGCTATTTTGGGGGAAAATTTAGAGCTTATTTAACGGAAAATAACACCTGATTTACCCGGCGACCCAGAAATTGGTGCATATGTTTATTTTAACAAATAGTACAAAAAACATAAAATGTTGCGGTCATGTTCTTCATCACAGTGTTTTTGCACAACTAAGAACTTATCTGAAGGAACTAAATCATGAATAATCATCGAATTAGTCTTAAATTAGACTAGAGTGCCTTTTAAAAATAAATAAAAAACAACTATCAAGTCTTCAATTGGACTTTATGCCTCTAAATTAGACCGTTTAACTCAAAAAAAAGTCATCTAAATCCAAAAACACTAGGTGGTCTTCTTTTTTTGAATGTTTTTTTTACACATAATATTTTTTTTGACACATCAAGACCTTCAAGTTGATTAAACGGCGAAAAAAACCACCCAAAACATTGTTTTGAAACCACAATTAGCATCCATGACCCGTTTTTTAAAGCCTATTTCCTTCATTTTGATTGATAGCTCAACAAAAAAAATCTTATAAAAACGTATCAAAACATTTCCCATCAATTGGCTTCCACCAAAAAACATGTCCGCCTCCAAAATCATCTGCCAAATCTCCCATTCCAAATTATTAGGCCGTCTATTTGTCCCAAAGACTAAATAGAGAATAGTTTTGAATGAAAATCCCGGCCGAGAGGTCAAGCCTGGCGGTCCTGGTTGTCCTTCAGGAGAGCGGCCATGTTGGCACACTGGTACGCCGCTGACAGATGGCGCCGTGGTTGGGCATCCCAGACGCCACCTTTCCCATATGGGTGGGTTCCTATACCACCAACATGGAGGTCCAAGCAAACCAGGATGATAAATGACACTCGTACATTCACTAAAAAACAAACACACCAAAAATAAAACCTCCGTTCTATTATTTTAATGCGGTTACATTTTTTTTTATCCGTTACTGAAAAAAAAGCTACAGTAAATACTTCAAAAACCACATAATGAAAATAAACTAGCGTACAATGTGTAGACTGTGTTGAGTGACATTTTAGTGAAAGGATGGCTTGTTTAGGGTCTTGTTGTAAAATTGGAAATTCCGCTTTTTTTAGGGTTGGGAAAATCTGCCGGACCTCAAAATGTTTTTTTATATAGTTTTATATGTTATACACACTTTTAGAGACACTTAGTATATTTTAACAAATTTAAATCATTCATAAACACACACAAAAAGAAGCTAGTGTTAGCTATGTTAATGTGTATGCGACTGACAAGCTAAAAATAATTAGTGAACGCTTTACTAGTTTTAGTATATGTTAATTTTTCTAGTGGAAAATATTGACACTTGTGAAGATCAATAACTTATTCTGTTGTGAAATGAAAGCAAAATAATGAGTTTAGCATTAATTTAAATAATAGAAAAATTGAATAGTATTGTGGATAAAGTCTGCTAGCTTAATGCTAATGTTAGAAATGTGATTTTCGGGCAAATTAGACTCCATTGCCAGTCGAAATTTAGAATTAGTGTTTGATTGATTATTAGACGCCACTCGCCCTTTATTACTGCATTGCGCAGAGGTGGCGGCCATCTTGGAGAGGGCAAATAGTGGTTCACAAATAAATCTCAGATTTACAAAGCTTTAGCGCACTATTTTGTGCTTCTTTTTTAGTCCTTTATTGGATTCACTACAACTATTTTTTGTTTTTTTTCATCCAAAAAATAATTTATCCAATTTAATTCCTCTTTTAATTGTAAAATGAATGCAAAAACTCCACTTTCAACTACAAAAATGCTATTAGCCAGAAATTGCTAGCAAGTTAGCATGTTTCATTTAACGTATATTAAAAGAAATCAGGCAAATGATATTTTTTTTTTGTCCCCAAAATAATTCCCTAATTGAAATCCTCTACTTATTGTAAAAAACAAATGCACAACCCCCCCCAAAAAATCCACCAATTGTCATTTTCAACTACAAAAACGCCATTAACCAGCAACCGCTAGCAAGTTAGCATGTTTCATTTAACATATATTAAAAAAAATCAGTCAAATTATTTTGATTTTCAACTTCCACACTGAAATAATATCATTTATTTATCAATTTTCAAGACAATCAGGACCATTTACCCATCTCTCCAAATACATTTTTACCCAAATTTTAATTTTTTTAGGTTAAAACCCAATGAGACTTCCAAAACCAGTCGATAAAATTAGCATAAAATGTGAAGAGCACGACTTTGACTGTTTGTCCAATCTTAGACTTTGACTTGGCGGTCGTCTTCAATGTCACGTCGCCGTGGAAAGAAGGAAGGATGGATGGAAGGATGGAAGGAAGGAAGGAAGCAGCATGGTGGAAATGTGGAGAAGGAAGAATGCTCTTCTTTGTCTCATCTCCACAGATGCTTACCATTAGCATAACTTAGCGGGGAATGGCGGAGGTGTAAAATGAGGCCACACGTTCCGTCTCCGCCGCATTTAACAACGAAGGCCGGCACCTACAGTAGGTGAAAATGGAATAGAAACTCGTTTCACCCTTTGCCAAATTCACTTTTACCCGTTTTTTTGGGTTAAACGAATGAAATGCGAGCAAGTCTGCCAAAAAAAGGGCGGCAAAAACACACCATTCGGACTTGAGAATGTCCAACATGTCACAGCCAGGGACTCGTTAATTAGCAGGTAATGTTTTGGTGGGGTAAATTTATGAATGGATGTTTGGTTTTATGTGGTCGTAGTTCATTTTTAGCTTGATTTTAACTCTTTAAAGGCTATCTGGTGTCTGGACTTGACATTTTTTGGGTCATATTGGCTACAGTTTTAGAGCAAATTTTAATATTGTGGCATAGATAACCTAAAATATGATGTCCACTTGTCTGGATGTTAAGTTTTTTTATAGAAATGTGTCGGAAGTGAGCCAGTTTTTGGTTAATGAGCATTTTGAGAATAATTCCAAGCAATTGGCACCTATATTTTTATTATTTTTTCATTTAAATCCCTCCATTTTCTTTCACTAGCTACATAAATCTAGCTTTCTAGTCCTTGCTTGTAGCTAAATTAAATCTAAAGAAGCCACTATCCCTAATAAAAACAACAAAAAACTACAAAAAAACACACAAAAAACTACAAAAACAGGAAGACTGCCATTTTGGTTTTATCTTATCCCCAAAAATCTATTTGAAAATTCCTTCCCAATAAAAAACAGAAGACTGCCATTTTTTTTTTACCTCGCCTCCAAAAATCTATTAAAAAAATCCTTCCCAACTAAAAAAAAAGAAGACTGCCATTTTGTTTTTACCTCGTCCCCAAAAATCTATTAAAAATTCCTTCCCAAAAAAACAAAAAATAAAGACTTCCATTTTGTTATTTTGTTTTTACCTCATCCCCAAATATTCATTAAAAAATTCCTTCCCAACAGCCAAATTCACCTGCAAAAATAAATATTAGCAGACATGTCTATCACAAATAAATCCACAAAAAACTCTCCAGCAAAACAGGCTTCTACAGAAAACATTAGCGTTCCAGTTGGAGTCTCTAATTGTCTTAATCGCCATTTTAAAAAGACGTCTTACTTCTTAATCAATGTACAGATAATGAGAGCAACACGCCATGACATTTTATCTGCAAAAAAAAGTAAGCGTCTGTCCTCCCTATCGATTAGATCAGCATACTTCGGCACCCCGCCGTCAAAAATCCATTGTGACATTTCAAATGGGACTCGTTTTCCATTCAATATTTTCATTGACGCCACCTGAAAATAGTTGTAATGCGTCTTTTATCGACACGGAAACTGTGATTTCTTTCAAAATAATTTTAGGGAGGCCATGTTGAACATCCAATCCATTTAAAGTGGGAGGAGCTAGTCGCAATTGGTTGATTTTAGACGTCCCGGTTCAAATGGATTAGACGTCGATGGTTAACAAGGTTTGTTCCACGTGGGCGTCGTCAAAGGTCTCCCGGCAGGAAGTGTCTTTTTGACCTCCGATCGATGACCTGGAAAGGGCAGGCCCCCAGCGTGCTTTGTCACGCCCCTCCCACCACCACCCATGCCGACCCTCCCGAGCAATCGTCCGGCTGTGCGTCATGTGACGTGCTGGCAGAGATGCTTGAATTCGGGCTGTCAGTCAAAATGGGGAAAATACTATTGTAGTATTAGATTTTAGATGTTAGGGTTTATATAGAAATTTTGGGGGAAAATTCGTGGCTTGAAAGGATTTGAATTTGTTGAAATTGGTAGGTGTGGAAAAAAAGTAAAAAACTGTATTTAAAAAGAAAGGAAAATGGTGATTTTTGTCTGAAGATGCCATTTTTTTTGGTAGCTTTGCTTGGATTTTTTTGGGGGAAATTCAGACCAAGATTAGTTGAACGTGAAATTTGGTAGTCGTGTCTGTCTTGAGTAGATGTGAAAATATGTGTAAAAAATATATATCTAAAAAGACAGGAAAACTGCCATTTTTGTCTGAAGTTGACATTTTGTTTTGGGTAGTGCTGCTTGGAATATTTTTGGGGAATATTCAGCCCAAGATTAGTTGGATCTAGCTAAATTTGGTAGGCGTGTTTGTCCTGAGTGGATGCAAAAAAGTTTCAAAAACTATATCTAAAAAGACACAGGAAAACTGCCATTTTTCTCTGAAGATGCCATTTTGTTTTGGTAGCATTGCTTGGAATATTTTTCATGAAAATAATTCAGCCCAAGACCAGTTTAACTTAGCAAAATTTGGTAAGTGTGTCATGAGTAGATGCAAAAAAGTCTCAAAAACGATTTCTAAAAAGACAACCATTTTTGATTGAAGTTGCCATTTTTTTGTAGTTTTTTCTCGCGTCAATCACAGAATTTTAAAGAAAAATTCAGCCCCTGAAAGCAGTTCAACTTAGCCGTGTGAAATTTGGTGACCGTGTCTATTTTGAGTAAATGCAAAAAAAAATCTCCCAAAAAATCTTTCAAAAAAAACCCCCAAAAAACAACCACATTTGGTCTTAAGATCCCCTTTTTAGTCCCCATAATTCCCCCAAATCCAGCATCTGAAACCTATCAACCTTTGCCACACAAAATTTTGACCACCCACAAAAACTCTTATATTTTGTTCAAAATCTCCCTTTATCAGCTCCAACTTACCCCCATCTTTTCCCTCCTAACTCAAATTTCCCTTCCCCACAGTGGCTTTCCACGGACTGCAGCTGAAAATCAAACGGGAGCTTCACAGCCCGTGCTCCGAGCTAAGCTCCACCTGCAGCCAAGATCGGCCCTTCAAGCTCCAGTATGGAGAGAAGTGCCTATACAACATCAGGTCAGTGCTCCATCACCCCCACCACCACCACCACAACAACAACAACACACAACAATGTGCCTACCCCTTGTGCCGCAGTGCCTACGAGCAAAAACAGCACGCAGGCATGAAGCCCTCCAGCCCAGTGACGCCCCCCTGTAGCACCCCCGTATCCCCTTTGCATCATGGCGCCCCGACACCCAAACCCGAGCGGACGTACGCCCACGCGCCGCCCTCGATACCCGAAGCCGCCTACGCCATGGATCATAGGTACAGTTTTTAGCATTTATGCTAAGGAAGTTAGCTTGAAACGGTCTATGTTTTTGTAGCAAGTTTTAATTGTGCTGGCTCTTTGTTTACTCTGATTTTTAGTATTTTAGTATAGTCATTTTCTACAAAATAGACAGGGCGCCTTATAATCCAGTGTACTTTATGTATGGGAAAAAATTAAAATGGGTCATTCTTTGAGGGTGCGCCTTTAAATGTGGTGCGCCTTATAGTCGGGAAAATACAGTAATTTTAAATATTTTTATTGGGTGTAATATACTTTTTTGCAAACATTGATTACATTTTTTTTTAAACGGACGCTTTTCACGACCAATATTTTGATATTTGTATAGATTCTATTTTGGGGTATTCTATTTATGTTTCTTGTCTACGATAAACAGAAAATATTATGGCCGACATTGTAACAATACACTTTTTTATAGTTTATTTTTTAATGAAAAATTAAATCAATAGAAAGCATTTGAAAATAAAACAATTCAAAAAAATATTCTTAAATTTATTGTAAGACGTAATATGTAAATAGAAAAAAAATATTTAAAAATGGCGGCCTGGTGGATAAGTGGTTAGTATGTAGGCTTCGCAGTTTTGGGGTTGAGGGTTCGATCCCAGTTCGGTCTTCACCTTTGGAGTTTGCATGTTTCCCCCCCGGCTGATGTGGGTTTTTTCCGGGAACTCCAATTTCCTCCCACATCCCAAAACTCGCATGCTAAGCTAGCTAGCTAACAGTCTAAATTACCCCTAGCTATGATTGGTTATCCTTTCTCTCCTTGAGCCTTGCTATTGGGTATCCCTTTACCTGGTACCCATAATTAGCTTGGATACGCTTTAGCACCCCCAGCAACCCATAAAATATAAATATATCAAATATATATAAAGCGGTTCAGAAAATAAATGAATAAAATGACAAATAATGCACTTTTCAACCCATGTTAAAGACATTTTTAAACATAATGTACTTCAAAATGACTTAATTAAATTCTAGTTGTTATTAATTTTCATATTTTTTTTCAGATTTCGCCGTCAGCTTTCTGAGCCCTGCCACTCCTTCCCGTCCCCGCCAACCGTGTCCCGGGACGCCCGTCCACTGTACCAGCGTCAGATGTCCGAGCCCAGCATCGCGTTCCCCCCACAAGGCTTCAAACAGGAGTACGCCGACCCACTGTTCGAACCCCATCCCGCCATGATGGGCGCTCCGTTACCCCACGTGTACCCCGCCGCCATGATGATCAAGCAGGAGCCCCGGGATTTCAACTACGACTCGGGTGAGGACGACTTAACTACTACTCTGAATGGATGATGGTCGGGGTAGGGAGGGTTTTTTTTTATTGAATTTGACAATTATTAGTCAAAATGGCTTCCGGTGGGGGTCTGCGGTGAGAGTCATTTCCTGCTAATAAGGGAGCGGCTGGAGGTTAAAGCTGGTCAACTATTTATTTTTTTTTAACTGGGAGTACTGGCGGCCATTTTGACTTTATTTTCTGGACTATAAGTCGCACCAGCCAAAAAATACGAAAAAATATTTATAAAAGTTGCACTTTTGGGAGGGTTTTTTTCTAAACGTTATTAGAAACCAAAAACAAAAATAGATTTAAGGATAAATATTAATATTAAGATGGAGAAAAACTGTTTCAGTTTTTTGGATAGGTTTTTATCTAAAATATAGCATAGAATTTTACTTATATGAAGGTTGTTTTTCCTTCTTTTGCATTATTTTCAGTTTTTTTGGGAGATTATTTGT
Organism: Stigmatopora nigra; assembly: GCF_051989575.1. NCBI lineage: Eukaryota > Metazoa > Chordata > Actinopteri > Syngnathiformes > Syngnathidae > Stigmatopora > Stigmatopora nigra. The sequence continues at coordinate 13,805,609 of NC_135514.1, read as the reverse complement.
CATCCATATAATACCATTGGCTTTCTGAGATATTTCATATGGGTATCTTGAATATTTTTTTCTAGAAAAATGAAAACTTTTTGCAGTTTAAAAGCCAAAAAAGCCAGTAAAATGTTTTTATTGTATGGTATTATTTTATCAAGCTTACCACTAACAGACTACACCTAACGGACTATAAACATTATTTTTGTACCTTTCTACAGAGTTAGCACGAGTTAGCATGACGCTAACTTAAATTTTTTTGTATTTTTTTTGCTTAAATTTTTTTGTATTTTTTTTTGCTTAAGTTTTTTTTTGTATTTTTTTGCTTCTTTGGTATTTTTTTTGGGACTTTCAGTGCATTTTTTTTCTAATTTGTCCCTTCGTCAGACCATTTAAATGTTTCCCAAATTGTTAAAAAATACTAAAACATGATAATTTTTTGGTGCTTTTTTTTAACACCCATATTTTTCCACAGAGGTTCCCAGTTGCCATTTGCTTTGAGATAATTCATATGGGTATTTTCAGTATTTTTTTCTGGAAAAATGAAAACTTTTGCAGTCTAAAACCCCCCCAAAAAACTGTAAAATGTTTTTTGTCGCTTTGGGGTATTATTTTGTCAAACTGACAACTAACAGACTATAAACATTATTTTTCTATGTATGTTCCCACAGGGTTAGCATAAGTTCAATTTTTTAACAATTTTTTTGCTTCAATTTTTTAAAATATTTTTTTGCTTCAATTTTTTTTGTATTTTTTGGGCCTTCCAGTGCATTTTTGCTAATTAGTCCTGTCTTTAGACCGTTTAAATGTTTCCCAAATTGTGCTTTATGCCATCAAATTGTTAAAAAAATACTAAAACATGATATTTTTTGGTGCTTTTATTTTGACACCCATATTTTTCCACAGAGGTTCCCAGTTGCCATTCAGTATACCTGCGACCAGACGGCTACCTGGCCCACGGCACCCGAACCGAAGGTACCGAGCGGGAACACGGCAGCCCGGATTTCCGTTGCCGTGCCGACGTCAACCTTCCCAACCCCGCTTCTCGTTGTCCAGGTTGCATGTTTGACAAAGTGGCCCGGCACTTTTACGACGACACTTGCGTGGTTCCCGAAAAAACTGAAGGTAAATTCAGTCCTGCGTCTCCGAAAAAAACGACGTTCGAGACCACGAATTTGCTCCTCCCATACAGGTGACATCAAACAGGAGGCGGGGCTATACCGCGAGGGTCCGTCCTATCAACGGCGTGGCTCGCTTCAGCTGTGGCAGTTCTTGGTGGCGCTGTTGGACGATCCCGCTAACTCGCATTTCATCGCCTGGACGGGTCGTGGCATGGAGTTCAAGCTCATTGAACCTGAGGAGGTATGATTAGAAATAATGGCGTTTTTTACAGAAATACAGTGTTCCCTCGGTTATCGCGGTTAATGGGGACCGGGACCACCCGCGATAAGTGAATTTCCGCGAAGTAGGGATTCCCCTTCAAAAATGCTTAATTTGAATTTGATTCAAAATAAAAAATAAAAAAAATTCATTTATTTTTCGCATTTTTATTTATTTTTTTTAAAAAATATTTATTTTTTTTACCCCACTGTATACAGTACACCAAATAGAATACGGGTAGAGAGAGAGTGAAATTCATGTTATAACAAAAAAAACTGTAAAATATGTTGTTTCAATGTAATATTTGTATTTTTTTTATTTATTTTTTCCCCCAAAAAATCTGCGAAACTCTGAGTCCACGGTAGCTGAATCGCAAAGTAGCGAGGGAACACTGTAGTGACATTTTTAACCGTAGGAGCCAATGAGAATCCAAGGAAATATTTTACTTATTATAGTTGCATACCTGGCAACCTCGGCCAATATTTTAGCCTTATTAATGATTGCAGTTCTCCTTATTAAGCGATATTAAACGGTACAAAAACACTTATTTACGCTTTTAGGGTGCACTTAAAAGTCTCAAATTTTCTCCAAAGTGGACTTTAGATTAGATTAAATTAGATAACTTTATTTATTCAATATATTTATCCCGTATTCAGGAAATTTTACTACAGAATACAGACACAGACTTGACTTTTGTGTGCATTAAATTCAAGATTCTGTAGATGTCGCTGAATAACATTAAAAGCTTGATTGTCCAAGTACATTTCTTGCTTATGCGCTATATTTATATAGTGAAAAGGTGGAGAAGTAGCATGACAACATTAGCAGCCGACAATGACGTTTTTGTATTTCACATAAAAACAACACTTTTTTAACAATTATTTTTTAAAACATTATTTTTTTCCCTTTACAAATGATTAAAAAACATAAAATATTATCACATTTTGGTAAAAATTGTAGTTATAGGATTTTTTTGTTAGTTTTTTTCTTCTTTTTTTATTTTTTGCATTTCTTTAAAATTTGACCCTGAAAACTAATTTCATTTTTAAAGATGAAAGTATTTAGACTTGTCCATCATCAGAAGACACACCAACAACATTTTTTTAACAATTTTTTTAACATTTTTTTTAAACATTATTTTTTTTCCCTTACAAAAGTTGTTATACGGCGTATACAATTTAAAATGATTAAAAAAAACATAAAATACGGGTAAAATCGTATAAGTCGTCAGGTACTTTATATTACTAGTAATGTTACAAAAAGTTGAATACAATATGTACGTCTATATGTGAGCTGATAATTGTTTTAAATGTTTTTTGGTGTGTAATTGGATTATTTTGACTTGTACTATTATTCAAGTTGTGTGTTATGATTGGTTAGTGCGTCAGCCTCACATCTCTGGGGTTCTGGGTTCAAATCCAGGTCGATCCACCTATTTGGAGTTAGAGTGTTCTCCCCGGGCCCACGTGGGTTTTCTCCGGGTACTCCAGTTTCCTCCCACATTCCAAAAACATGCATGGCAGACTGATTGGACACTCTAAATTCCCCTTAGCTACGAGTGATTGGTCATATCAGGGTATCCAAAGTCCAAAGTCAGCTGGGATTGGCTCCGGCACCCCCTCACGACCCTAATGATGATAAAGCGGTTAAAAAAAATGAAGGTAAAACTTGTCCCTAGTGGCTAGCAAAATAATCCCCATTTGCAACTCGTATTTTTGTACCTATAAAGTCAATATTTCATGTTGATCCGCCAAATTAGCCACAAAGCTAACCCTGTATTTGCTATTGTTTACTTATGATGGCAATGTGAAAAATGGTGGGTGTCATGCCAGACAGGTGCAACAACATCTGTTTCCTCCTTGGAGTGCGCTAATGAACGCCAAGCACGCCGGTAGCCGCGCTCTAATCAGCGTCGTCGTTAGCATCACGCGGACTGTTGTCGTGGCTTACGATATGCGCGTGCGGTCCACAGGTGGCGCGCCGATGGGGTATTCAGAAGAACCGACCGGCCATGAACTATGACAAGCTGAGCCGATCGCTACGCTACTACTACGAGAAGGGAATCATGCAAAAGGTCAGTTGCTAATTGGAAGGATTGGAAACAATTTTCGGGGTTTGTGTTTATGTTTTTAGCATTTTTTTTGTTATACGGTTTCCCAAAACTATATTATATATACATATAATATCAAGGTTGCTAAGTTCAAAATTTAGCTTTTAATCTGAAGTGTGCTAGTGACAACTAGCTTTTTTTAATAATTTTAAATTTTTCATATTGCTTTGTTTTTCCTAAAAAAATATTTCCCAATGGTGATAAATGTTTATTTACATATTCCTAAAATATTATATTTTTTGCATCGCCCCAATTTTATTCTAATATTCCTCGCTAACATTTATTTTTCTCCATATTTATACTTCCTCAACTCATTTCTTATTTATCTCATTTATATGAATCAAATTTTCATCGCATACTCTCACCCGGACGTTTGGTCGCCCGGGTGAATATAATTTTTCGGAGCTGGTTTAAACAGTAAAATTTAGATATTAAACTCTCATGAATATAATTTTGAGAGCTAATTTAAACAGTAAATTCTGTCATTTTGTCAAACATCCGGCGACCAAACGTCCGGGGGACCAAACGTCCGGGCGACCAAACGTCCGGGCGACCAAACGCCCCGGCGACCAAACGTCCCGGGCGACCAAACGTCCGGGCGACCAAACGTCCCGGGCGACCAAACGTCCCAGGCGACCAAACGTCCCGGGCGACCAAACGTCCCGGGCGACCAAACGTCCCGGGCGACCAAACGTCCCGGCGACCAAACGCCCCGGCGACCAAACGCCCCGGCGACCAAACGTCCTGGGCGACCAAACGTCCCGGGCGACCAAACGTCCCAGGCGACCAAACGTCCCGGGCGACCAAACGTCCGAGTACCCATTCTCTGCAGTGTAGAATTCCCAGATATTTACTTTCCCTAAATGCTAATATATTTAAGTTCCCAAATTATTTTTTGCTAATACATTTTTTTGCATTGCCCCAATTTTATTCAAAAATTCCTCCCTAACATATATTTCCCTCCATACTTATACTTATTCCTCAACCAATTTCTGCTTTAACTGATTTTTATGAATGAAATTTCCATTCCATACTTTACATAATGAGTATATTTTCACTTTTGCCCTAATAATTTTCAATTTTTCTGCCTGCTACATAAATATTATCAAATATTGACTGTCTTTTAAACAACAATATGACACTAATTCCAACATTTACGACAATTTTACCAATTCCGAAAGTTCTCCAATGGATTTAAAGCATTTTTCTTCAACCCGCCCCATTATCTCCATCAACCACAACCACCATCCAAAACTCCTCCCCCTATTTCCTCACCCATCCATTCATCCATCCATCCATTCATCCATTCATAAACGAACTACAGGTGGCGGGCGAGAGATACGTTTACAAATTTGTGTGCGACCCGGAGGCCTTGTTTTCCATGGCCTTCCCCGACAACCAGCGTCCGGTCCTGAAGAGCGACGTGGAACGTCACGTCAACGAAGAGGACACCGTACCCCTGTCGCACTTTGATGAGAGCGCCCCCTATGGCCAGGAGGCGCCCTACTGCCAGCCGCACCCTTACAGCGAGGCTTATGTCTACTAGACGTAGAAGAAGAAGAAAAAAAATAATTTAAAAGATTGCGCTTCTTGACGCAGACATTTTAAGGCTTTTTTTTGCAGAAATCCTTCCAAGACCGATTTTGGAGTTTTTGCTGAATTTGACGCTAATTTATTTTGGGGGTTTTCCTTGAAGATTCGCCTCTTAAAAGGAAGTTTGATTTAGCAACATGAAATTTGGTAGATTTGGTCGATTGTGAGTAGACCCACAAAAAAGTCTGAAGAAGTCAGGCCTGAAAAAGAGACGCCATTTTGTCATTTTGGAAGAAAGTTTTAGAGAGGAGAGGTTTTTTTTTGTGTGTTATTTTAAAAATGGACCACTGAAAAATAGTTTCTTTTTGAAAGATGAAAGTTAGACTTGTCTGTCATCAGAAGATCCACCAAAAAAAATAAGCCATGCCTGAAAAAGATCATTCTGCCATTTTGGGTAAAAATTGGTAGTTTTAGAGAGTAGTTTTTTTTTTTTTGCTTTTTTGCATTACTTTAAAAATTTCCCCTGAAAACTAGTTAATTTGATAGATGAACGTTTTTAGACCTGTCCATCATCAGAAAACCCGCAAAAATAGTCTGCCATTTTGGATAAAAGGGGCGTTTTAGATGATTTTTTTTATTTTAATTTTTATTTTTTTATTGTTGCATTACTTTAAAAAAAGGTTTCTTTTTAAAAGATGAAAGTTGGCAGTCCATCATCGGAAGACCCACAAAAAAGCCATGCCTAAAAAAGATCATTCCGCCATTTTGGATAAAACTGGCTTTTTTAGAGAGAATTAAATAAAGTAGCCCCCCAAATCAATTTTATTTTCCCACATGGCAATTTTAGGCATGTCTGTTTACCTGAAAACCCACAAAAATTCAACCATTTTGTTTTGAAATATGCTCTCATAAGTCCATCCTTAAAAAAAAAGATTATTTTCAGGGCACTGTTAGACTGCCATTAATTCATTCATTAATTTTTTTGTGGGTGAAGCATGAATATTTCTCATCTAACAGCAAACCAACAAACGCTGTATATTTCAACGGTAACAAGATTCATAAGCGCCGCTAATTTTACAGAAATTACTGTTACTAACACCATCAACAAGTGTGGAAACTTTAATTATAGACAATAGTTCCAAGAATCACTCTTTATTCTTCATTCAAAAAGCTATTTCTCTTACTTAAAGACTTTAAATAACCATATTTTCCGGACTATAAGTCGCACTTATTTTATAGATTAGTTGGGCCTACAAATAGTTTCTTTTTTACCCAGTCTGACTGTCTTTTATCATTTTTTTTGTTACAATCTGACCACCAACAACTTGTTATATTCTGCATTTTTGTCTCTAGTTATGAAAAAAAAAAAAATGTAACATTACTAGGTGCTTATTTTTTGTTTTGCCCTATTTTACCAAATCTTTACTTTTCTGATTCTGTAAAAAAAAATGAAAAAAAATTTGTTTTATTGATATTTTCTTCCCCTTTATTTATTTTCGTGGGTGCGACTTATACTCAGGTGCGACTTATAGTCCGAAAAATACAGTTATAGAAAAACTTTTTTAAAGGTTTCATCCACTTTCAACAAAAACAGGTTTGCAGGACCAATATACAGTAAAAAAATACTAATTTTGAGCATTATGCTGAAGTTTATTCCTAATTTTCATCATTTAGTTGACGTGCACTTTAAGGGACCTTAACGGCTCAATAGCATCATTTCTGTTTGTACATGAAGTGTTTTTCCTTAAAAAAAAATGTTCTACGAAACTTTCCGGCATGCGACCACACATTGAGAAAAAAAAATGGAGTCTCCAACAAACAGGACAAACTTTGATTCTGTATTTCGAGGAATTTTACCAAGACTATTTTGAAGAAGGAAGCGACCATTCATGTGGATATTTTCTCCTTTTTTGTTGATTTTAATCAGAAGATGTTCAGGACACAAAAACCGTTGAAAAAGTGGACCGATGAACGTCAATGATTTGACGGAAAACTTGATTAAGAAGCATTTTTCCCTTCCAAAACATGCATCCTACTGTTTCTAATGTATTGACCCTCTCGTGTAGCTTATTATAAATATCTGTCAACCACGATAATAAACATAATGTTCAAGAAATTATTTTTTTTGAGTTGACTATTTTTTCAATGCAAAAAAAAACTATTTTTGGGGGGCATTTTGGGTTTACAGTAATCCCTCAAATATAGCGGCTTCAACTTTTGCGGATTCACGACATCGCAATTTTTTTTGGGCGGAATTTTTTTTTACATTTTTTTATAAGTTCATAAAAATGTGAAAATCCACGCTGAAACTCGCAAATGGAAGCCACTCCCCCCTTTTTTTCCGCTTGCTACTATGACTCAGCACTGAAGTAAAACATTTTTAAATAAATGTTTTGTGTTTTTTTCTGGTCTAAATTAACTTCAATATTTGAGGGATTACTGTATTCTGACATTTTGGTGTTCTACCAATAGATAAGGCGAAATTGTGAGAAATAATTAGGTTGCTCTATAGAATTTATGAAATTAGCATCCAAAAATTTCGCCCAAAAAGTTTTTTTTTACTTGGAAAACTTTAATTTGATGGACATTTTTCCTGTTCACTCCAAAAAAATTGCAAAAAAACAAACAAAGCCAAGTATTTTTAATTTAACTGCCATTTCATCTTTTTTTTTTTTAAATGAATCCGGTAAAAGCAGTTTTAGGACCACAAAAAAAGTCTCAAAAAGTCATTCTTGAAAAACACAAAAATTAAATTCACTATTTTAGTGCGTAAATGTTTGGTAACTTTTCAAAAATGGAGCCCTAAAAGAATTTTTTTGGAGGTCAATATTTCTACCCACATCCAACTTGTACATTTTTTTCCATCAAAAACAAAATGACATAAAATCAACCCTCAGTTAATTAACACCAATTGACATACTAACCTATTTTTAATGGTAGGATCGTCAGTCAACATTTTGCTTCCTGGTAAAAATGGATTGGACTTCGATTTCCGTCACTGGCATAGTCGAAACTGTGTCTTTTTTTGTGTGTCTTTTTTAGTGTGTGTTTGGACAAATAGATTTGACTCTTGTCAATTTCCAGCTGTGTCTCACAAAGTCTTTAACTAAAGTGACACCTGAGTCAAAAAATCAATGGCTAATTTAAGACTCCATTTTTTTTTTTGGTCCGGTTCATCACGTGTTGGAGGATTGCGTTTTTTTTTTGTAGGTTTTTTTTTGGTTTTTTACAATACTGGCCATAATAGAAAAGACACAGTCTGACTTTGAAACTTATTGTTGCCTCCTGTAAAGTGTCACCGTGGCAAAAAAAAAAAAAAATCAATGACTAATTGAAGGAAGCAGCGTTTAATTGCTTTCCGCCGATGGAAAAAAAATGAAAGCGGATGTGTAAGTAATGAAAAAGCAACACTTGCTTTAATTCGTCAGAGCCGTCGGGGCTTTATTTATCGATTGCGTGCAGTCCGCTGGAAGTTAAACTTGAGTGGAGACAGCTGATTGGCTCCTTGACTGACACCATGACTGGTGAATACATGCAACTGTTTATTGGGGGGCGAGATGATTGTTTTGTTTCATCTTTTTGTTTCTCTTGGTTCAATTTCATTGCTTGTTGCCTAGTTGTGTCGGCTTGAGTTTATTTGAAAATTGGATTTTATTTTTTGTGCAGGAAGTCCAGTTTGGTGAATTCAAAAAAACTTTATAGGAGTCGTTATGGTTATTTCTAGGAGTGATTGGATTTTTTAAAAATTCAGCCCCGACAGCCAGTTTTAGTTACCGTCTTGAAATTTGGTAGGTGTGTCGGTGACAGGTAGGCCTACAAAAAAGTCTCAAGTAGCCATATTGGAAATTGCACAGGAAGTTTGCTAGTTTGAATTAAATGAAACTTTACTGGAGTGGTTTTGGCTATATCCAGGGTACTTGGATTTTTTTAAAAATTCAGCCCCAATAGACAGTTTTAGTTACCATCTTAAAATTTGGTAGGCTTGTCGGTAACAGGTAGGCCTACAAAAAAGCTTCAAGAAGCCATACTGGAAAATGCATAGAAAGATCGGTACTTTGACTTAAAAAAAAACTTTACTGAAGCAGTTTTGGCTATTTCGAGGGTACTTGGACTTTTTTAAAAATTCAGCCCCAACAGCCAGTTATAGTTACTATCTTAAAATTTGGTAGGCTTGTCTATAACACTTAGGCCTACAAAAAAGCCTCAAGGAGCCATCCTGGAAAATGCACAGCAAGTTTGCTACTTGGGCTTAAAGCAAACTTCACTTGAGTGGTTTTGGCTATTTTCAAAGTACTTGGACTCTTTTAAAGAAATTCAGCCCCGACCACCAGTTATAGTTACCATCTTAAAATTTGGTAGGCTTGTCCATAACACTTAGGCCTACAAAAAAGCCTCTTGTGACCATACTGGAAAATACACTGGAAATCTGCTTCGTTGAATTAAAAGAGGAGTCGTTTTAGCTATCTTCGAAAATTCATCCCCAACAGCTTTAAACGCAAATTCTCCCTTTCCAAACCTCTACAATCTAAAACAAATCCCCTATCAAAATTCTCTCTACAATTGAAATATTCCCCAACATACAAGGTGTCGCTGATCCACCCGCCAAATCTAGCCAACGCCACGTTTACCATTTACGCCGACATATGGCGGACATCCTGCGCCGCTAATATTTGGTAGCCGCCGCCCTAGCCCCGCCCCCTCTGAACCCCAGCACGGGGTGGGGTTGAGGGGGGGTAAACAGATGGTCGGCGGGTCTCGAGTCATCACAAAGCCATTAACCCAGACGCCGGCCCCCCCTCTTCGACGCCCTCGGCCGCCGGTGTTTGCTCGCGATCTCGACCGCCTTCTCGATATTTGCTCGCTTAAATGGCCCCGTGGAGGCTTTCGATTGGTCGGCGATTGGCCACCAAAGTGCATGTGTTGGCGACAAGTTGGCCGATGATGGTGACAGTGAGTGTTTGTTGACACAGCACAAATTGTATGTGTGTGTGTGTGTGTTTTATGTTGCCAGGTCCAGTCACACAGCATCAATCATTCAACACTAATTTGGTGCAAAAACACAGGAAGGAAAGAGCAAAGTCCAACAGTTCCTATAGCAATAAAAGATTTGATTTTTTTTATTATTATGTGTGGTAAAAACTAAATCATAATAGAATAAAAGATGTTTTTTTGTTTAATGTTGTGTATAGAATGGATGGATAAAGTATTTTTTGGATGTTTTACTTTGTTGTAGTTAATTTCCTTAAAATGAGGCAATAATAAGTTTTTATTGTTAATTATTGTTGTGTATTTTGACTCATTTTTGAGTTAAACTGACTTAAATTAAATTATAGAGTTGGGTGGCTATTTAGGATAAAATTGGAATAAGTGGATTTAGATGAGAAATGAGAAATTAAAACAAATTTAATGTAAGTATTATTCATTCTTTTTAATAAAGTATTGAGTGCAGTATCTTAATACAATAATAGTTAAAATTCAATAACTATACTTTAACTACACAATACACTAAACATGCAAATATAAGTATTGAGAAGTTATAAGATATATCATTGTTATTATAAAAAATATTACAAGGTATTCTTAAAAAATGTATTTTAAAAAAATGGAATGCAAGATCAACATATCAAAAGAAGTCATACTATAATTAGTAAAATAATAAAATTTTAATGTAACTTTTATTTAATGAATGACCAAAATAGAAAATGTCATGATATTTGAAATGTATATTTTCTGTATAAAAATTAATAAAATAGAAAAAGTTATCTTTATGTTTAAGGAAAAATTGTATGCATTGAAATAAAATAACCGTGCCTGGACGTTTGGTCTCCGGTCTTTTGGTCGCCGGTCAAATGTACTGAAATATTAAAGAGTACTTAGATATTAAACAGTACTCAGATATTAAACAGTACTTCGATATTAAACAGTACTTAGATATGAAACAGTACTTAGATATTAAACTGCACTTAAATATTAAACAGCACTTAGATATTAAACAGTACTTCAATATGAAACAGTACTTCGATATTAAACAGTACTTGGATATTAAACAAAATATAATTTTGTGAGCTGCTTTCAACAGTAAACACTTCGTCACCATTTGATTGGCGACCAAAATTGACCAAAAGACTGGCGACCAAATGTCCGAGCACCAAAATAACATAAATAACCAATTTTTTTTGCCCCTTCTTTGACAAAATATCTGATTCTCGTTTCTCCCAGTTTCACCATCATCTTACCATCTCGACTAAGGCAAACCAGTTGAATACCATCAATGGGCAAAGGTGGCGCCGATGACAACGGGCGTCTAATCCATTTGAAGTAGGAGGAGCGGCAACCAACCAAGGTAGGCACTTAAATCAATGTGGTATTGGGAATTCCCATTTTCCCTGTGGCACCTATTTAGCGCGTTTGTTTATCTGTGTGAAAAAGGTTGACGTTTGACGCTTGCATTGTGGTTTCATCAGTGGCTTCATCAAAGCTAATAAAGCGGAAGGAAAAACGCAGCGTGAGGATGATGGCACGCTTACGTGATGTGCCACATACATTTCATTTTGCCGTCTCGGCGGGAAGTACTTTGGCCCGATGCGTCGGGATTTACGATAAATGCTGCGATATTGCTTCCTTGTTTGAGTGAAGTACTCCAATAAGAAGGACTGGCGTACGCTATTTCTTGCGTGTCAACGAAAAGGAAACATAGCTGGACTGTTTGAGGAATTTTTGGTAAAATGTTTTTCAAATGGCTCAAATTAGTTTTTTTTTTGTACTGTGTTTTACGTAGAGTAAAGCGCCCTTGAAATGAAATTTGTTTCATACAAAAAGTGCAGCGGATTACGAGACGTAGTAGTAGTAGTAATTGTGTTAGTTGTAGCAGTTGTTGTAGTTGTAGTAGTACCTGCAGTTGTTGTAGTTGTATTAGTACCTGCAGTTGTTGTAGTAGTAGTACCCACAGTTGTTGTAGTAGCAGTACCCACAGTTGTTGTAGTAGTAGTACCCACAGTTGTTGTAGTAGTAGTAGCTGCAGTAGAAGTTATTGTTGTAGTAGTTGTTGTAGTAGTACCTGCAGTTGTTGTGGTAGTTGTAGTAGTAGCTGCAGTAGAAGTTATTGTTGTAGTAGTTGTTGTAGTAGTACCTGCAGTTGTTGTGGTAGTTGTAGTAGTAGCTGCAGTAGAAGTTATTGTTGTAGTAGTTGTTGTAGTAGTACCTGCAGTTGTTGTGGTAGTTGTAGTAGTAGCTGCAGTAGAAGTTATTGTTGTAGTAGTTGTTGTAGTAGTACCTGCAGTTGTTGTGGTAGTTGTAGTAGTACCTGCAGTTGTTGTGGTAGTTGTAGTAGTACCTGCAGTTGTTGTGGTAGTTGTAGTAGTACCTGCAGTTGTTGTGGTAGTTGTAGTAGTACCTGCAGTTGTTGTGGTAGTCGTAGTAGTACCTGCAGTTGTTGTAGTAGTAGTAGTAGTAGCTGCAGTTGTTGTAGTAGTAGTAGCTGCAGTTGTTGTAGTAGTAGTAGCTGCAGTTGTTGTAGTAGTAGTAGCTGCAGTTGTTGTAGTAGTAGTAGCTGCAGTTGTTGTAGTAGTAGTAGCTGCAGTTGTTGTAGTAGTAGTAGCTGCAGTTGTAGTAGTAGTACTATTTGTTGTCGTTCTTGTAGTAGGGGATTGTGCTATATCTCCACGAGATGGAACTGTAGTAGTAGTAGTACGGAATTGTGATATTTATCCACTCAATGGAGCTGCAGTTGTAGTAGTAGTATGGGATTGTGTTATACATCCACAGGATGGAGCTTTAGTAATTTTAGTAGTGCTGGTAGTGGTAGATGTAGTAGTAGTCGTGGTAGTGGTAGCAGTGGTGGTGGTGGTGGTAATGGTAGTAGTGGTAGTAGTCCAAGTAGTTGTAGTGGTCGTTTGGTAGTAGTCCAAGTAGTTGTAGTGGTAGTTTTGGTAGTAGTAATGGTAGCGGTAGTAGTTCTCATAGTAGTAGGAGAGGATTGTAATATATCCACTCGATGGAGCTGCAGTAGTAATAGTAATAGTAGTTGAAGTTAGGAGTTGTGTTATAAATCCACAAGATGAAGTTGTAGTAGTAGTAGTGGTTAGGGTTGGTGTTATACATGAACTCAATGGAGTATTAGCTAACAAGAAGGAATGATTAAACAATATTGATACATGTATGTATGAGGCACACATTTCCCAGGTTTGTCTATCCCAAAAAGACAAACAGAAAGAGAGAGAGTTTTTCCATCCTGGCACCTTCGCCGTCTATTCAACCTTCCACAATGTCGCAACCATCTGCCGCCAGGTTAGGAGAGCTCGGACCTTGGACCCCGCCCGTTAGCCCCGGTGCCCAAATGAAAAGATTTTACTAACGAGCAGAGCGCGGCCCTAAATGAAGACAGATATGAGCCGGTGTAAAATTAGATGGCCTCACATTCATAATACCTACCACACTTGAAATAGCTTGAAAAAGAGCTCTGGAAATAGTCCACACCTTCAGTTTTTTCAGTACTTTTCACTTTAAGATAGGATTCTTTTTTTTTTACACATTTTTACATGTATACTTTTTATTTAAATTGTAATTCGCTTTTTTTAGGACAAGGGGCAGAAAACTGAAATTTTAGTCAATCATTTTGATTTATAAATTCATTAAAATCTTTGAAATTTGGGGGTAAAAAGCATGTGACGACTAGAGAGTATTACACTGGCCACTAGGGGCAGTGTCTACATTCAAGAGTTGAATATTACAGTAATCCCTCGAATATTGCGGTTAATGCGATAACCGAAAAAATGTTAAGTATAACCACCCCTATTAAAAAAAATATATATATATATATATATATATATTGTTGATTTTTACATTTTTATGAAGTTACAAAATAATAATAATAAAATAAAGTAAAATCCCCAGAAAAAATCCACGTTGTAGTTTTATGATTTAAAAAATAATAATAAAGAAATTAAATAAAATCCCCAGAAAAAATCCACAATGTAGTTTTATGAGTTAAAAAAATATTACAATAAAAATAAAAAATAAAATAAAATCCCCTGAAAAAATCCACAATGTAGTTTTATGAGTTAAAAAAATAACAATAAAAATAAAAAATGAAATAAAATCGCCAGAAAAAATGCACAATGTAGTTTTATGAGTTAAAAAATAAAAATAAAAAAATAAAATATGATGAAATCCCCAGGAAAAAATCACAAGAATAAATATTAAATTTCTCCGTTTTTCTCGCCAAATATCGCATCGACCAATCACCACAAGAATAAAATTATCCTTCCGTGTCCATCTCGTGGTCCAAGTTGTCTTGCGTCCACTCGAATTCAAGCAGATGGGCGCCGACGTGCGGCGCGGAAGCGTCTTTTTAACCAGCTTGGCTGGCCGTCCATGGCCGGCGTCCAAAGTGGATCTCCACGCTTTGGCTTCTTTAACCGTTACTATAGTTTTTTTTTCCTTCCTTCCCGCCCACTGCGTATGAAATTAAATAAATCTTGTATGAAAAATATGTTAGGTTGATCATCTCCGGCGTGCCAATCATGAATTGATGCTATATGATTTCTTGTCGCCATGCGGTCCACAAGACATAATCAGCCTATAGGAAACATGACTAATGAGGCCATTTGATTCATCAGCATGCTAATTATTGCTTGGTGGGAGCTAGCGAGGCTAAAAGACGCCTAGTGGTGGCAGGCGGTATGTCGGCTAGCGATCGAAACATCCTTTATTGCGTTTTATTTTACCGTTACAGGATACAGTAATGTGTTGGTAGTAGTAGTTAATGTAGTTTATGTAGTTGTAGTAGTAGTAGTAGTCGTAGTAATGGTGCTGGTAGTAGTAGTTGATGTAGTTGTTGTAGTAGTTGTAGTTGTTGTAGTAGTGGTAGTAGGAGGAGGAGAATGTGTTATATAACACTTGATTGAGCTGCAGTAGTAGTAGTGGTAGTAGTAATAGTAGTCGTAAGGATAGTGGTAGTAGTAATAGTAGTCGTAAGGATAGTGGTAGTAGTACTTCTAGTAGTGGTGGTTGTGGTAGTAGTAGTTCTAGTAGTTCTAGTAGTGGTAGCAGTAGTTTTAGTAGTGATAGTAGTAGTTCTAGTAGTTCTAGAAGTGGTAGCAGTAGTTTTAGTAGTGATAGTAGTAGTTCTAGTAGTGGTAGTAGTGGTAGTGGTAGTATTAGTAGTTATAGTAGTGGTAGTGGTAGTATTAGTAGTTCTAGTAGTGGTAGTATTAGTAGTTCTAGTAGTGGTAGTATTAGTAGTTCTAATAGTGGTAGTATTAGTAGTTCTAATAGTGGTAGTATTAGTAGTTCTAATAGTGGTAGTATTAGTAGTTCTAATAGTGGTAGTATTAGTAGTTCTAGTTGTGGTAGTATTAGTAGTTCTAGTTGTGGTAGTATTAGTAGTTCTAGTAGTGATAGTGGTAGTATTAGTAGTTCTAGTAGTGATAGTGGTAGTATTAGTAGTTTTAGTAGTAGAATTAGTAGTATTAGTAGTTCTGGTAGTAGTAGTAGTTTTAGTAGTAGAATTTGTAGTATTAGTAGTTCTAGTAGTAGTATTAGTAGTTCTAGTAGTAGTATTAGTAGTTCTAGTAGTTTTTTTAGGCTATAGTTATAACAAAAATGTTAATTTGTTATAATAAGAGGTGCTTTTTTTGACTGTTGTTCCCTATTTTACTATTAATTTAACATATAATGTTGTCTAACTTACACAGGTAAAAAACTTAATATCTTAATATTTATTTTTTTTGGCTCAACTTTGGCTAAAATGTAAATATAAAAAATGTAAAAAGTCACATAATATCACAATCAGAGTGAGAAAAGGCAAACAAAGAAGCATTTTTAATGATATTAAGTCAAACTACTTCCTAAATGATTTTGTGTATCACTGGGTGGTTTTGTAGCCCCGCCCCCTTTAACGATAAGCGTCGTCCAGGGGGACATGGACATTTCCCGCTGTCGTGTGTAGATTAGCGTGGGCTAACGAGGGCGTGATGGGCTCACAGGAAGTTGTCCGACTCAATGAATGGCTCGTTGCGCCCTTTAATCTTCATCATGTGGACATTTGGTCACCACAGCACAACACGTCTCATTAGCCAATTAGCACATCCGTTCAGCTATTAGTCGAATCATTGCAAAATTAGAAAGAGAAACATTTTTGGGAAATCTTTTTTAGAAAAAAAAATATATATACATCTTTTAATGGAATTTTTTGTTTAGTTTTTCTTCAATATTTTATATATTCATTTCAAAATTAGAATAGAGTCGTTTTTGGAAATTATTTGTTTTGGAAAGTATTTAAAAAAAAAAATTAAAAAAAATAAAAAAATATATATATATATACATCTTTTAATTTAATTTTGTGTTTTGTTTTTCTTTAATATTCTATATATAATATAAATATATTGCTAAATTAGAAAAATCATTTGTTTTGGAAAGTATCTATTTTTAAAAAGTACATATTTTAATTGATTGTTTTTACTTCAATATTCAGTTTTTTCATGTGTTGCTAATTTTCCCACCCTCTATTTTTGTCTATAATGACTTGTTTTTGTATTTTTCAGTTGTAGGTTATTAAATATTTTATTCTTAGCCATGTTTACAACTCAAAACTTAGCTAAAAAATATAAATATTCAAATAAATACAAAAAAAACAGTTTCTACCAAACTTTTCTTCCGCTAAGACTAGCATCAAGTGACGTAGCATGCTATATTAGCTAAACACAAAGTCGCTAACAAACCAAATAAGGTTATAAAATAACCAATTTAATAGTTGTCCTTAAAAATAAATGCTAAATAACCTTATTCACTAAATAGAAAATGAAAGATTAACCTGTAAAGACAATTAAATCAATTAAATGACTGTTTGGCATCAAGGATAGCGACGGCTAACGCTACAGGTTTGGATCAATAGTCACCACGGGGGCAAGCCCCGCCCCCCAAAACCTACCAATGCACCTCTTAATTGGCATCTTGACCGCCGCTAATCGGTTGCTACAACTCGCGAGCCACGAGCAAGTGTGTCTTAATAAGACTGCCGTCCAATTAGAGCGCCTCCTGGCGTTTTGTGGGAGCGTTTTTTTGGGGCTCTTCTGCGGAAAACAAATCATTAAAAAAGAACCTAAAACATCGAGTTACAGTTGGTAGACCAAAGTAAGAGTTTGTTGATTTAGATGCAAAATTTTTCATGTTAAAACTATTTTAAAACCATTTAATAGGTTTAATTTTTAAAGTTAAAATGTGAAAGAACACGATATAAATCAAAATTCTAATTAGAAGGAAAATATTTTCACATTAAAAGTTAGCTTAATGTGATAATAATTCTTCAAAATGTTAAAATTAGGTCAAAAAGTAGAAATGTGAAATGCTAAAATGTTAAATTGATGTTAAAATGGGAATCTTATCATGTTATTTTAAATTATTTTTGATTTTTTTGTATAAAATCTTGCAGTGGGGGAGGAGCTATATGATGGAAGATATTGTAAAGTAAGATGGCATCTGCATATTTAACAGTATTGTTTCAGTTCAGGCGTTTGTGTTTTTTTAAATATCCGACAGTGGTGGTTTTTAGTTTTTTGGTTTTCTGTTTTTTTTTCCATATATAAGGCGCATTGCATTATAAGGCGCACCACTTTATAAGGCGCACCCTCTATGAATGACATTTTTTCCATGTATAAGGCGCACTGTATTATAAGGCGCCCTGTCTATTTTGGGGAAGATTTAAGACTTTTAAGTGCGCCTTATAGTGGTGAAAATACGGTATTTGCTATTGACTTCCAGGTATGAAGCACTCACTACACCACAGTCACCTCTAGAGCCAGCCATTGTTGATGTTTTGGATTTTTTTGTATAAATTCTTGCAGTGGGGGAGGAGCTATATGATGGAAGATGTTGTAAACTAAGATGGCCTCTGCATATTTAACAGTATCGTTTCAGTTCAGGCGTTTGTGTTATTTTAATATCCAACATTGGTGGTTTTTCATTTTTGGCTTTCTGTTTTTCCATATATAAGGCGCACTGGATTATAAGGCGCACTGTCTATTTTGGAGAAAATGTAAGACTTTTAAGTGCGCCTTATAGTGGTGAAAATACGGTAACCATTACCAAATAACCACTTTTAATCCGTAATTCAACGGACCCTTGACACCTAACTTAACGCAGACGGCTGTGTTGCTAGCTAGCGCAAACAAATAGCGTGGTGTTAATGAGCGACTTTGGAGGTGCTGCGAGCTGCTTGCTCGTCTAATTGACACCTCCACACTTTGCAAAAAAAATGAGAAAAAAAACCTAAAGTGAAGGAAAATCCAGCCAGACAAAAGAAAGGGCGCCACTCGTCAGCTCACCTGAGGCGTTGGCGCCGGCGAGCTTCATATTCGCACCCCTCGAGAGCACGTGGGGGCACCCCCGGGGGCGCCGTCACGCCTGGAATGATCCCGCCGCGATGCTCATATGGCACGCTGTTTGCTAGCGTGCATGGCTAATCAAATATGTTGCTTATTAATAGGGAGACTTTGGAAAATGTTACCTGGAGAAATGCCGGTGGGAGGAGCATGTGGGGGGGGGGAGGAGTCTGTGGGAGGGGGGAGGGGCAAATAGCTGAGGAAGCACTTTTTATGGGCATGAATTCGTCCAATTCGAAAAAGTGCGCCTATTTTAGATAAAAAATGTGAAAATGTTTTTTTTTTTTTCTGATATATGTCTGTATTTTTTTGTAGCATTACCAGAAGAATTGGTGGTCCAGTGGAGGAGTGGTTAGCGTGTCGGCATTGCAGTTCTGAGACCGTGGGTCCAATCCCTGGGTGAGTTCTGATTTTGGTATGTTCTCCCAAAAAAAGGCCAAAAAGACTTTTACTGCATTTTATTGTTGTCGTGTATATTATTGAGTTGTTTTATATATTTTGTGGCCCGGTGGAGAAGTGGTGACAGGTTGGCCTTGCAATTTTTGGGGTCGTGGGTTCAATTCAAGTTGGCTATCTAGAGTTTGCGTGGTTTCCTCAGGCTTGCGTGGGTTTTTTCTAGGTACTCTGGTTTCCTCCCACATTCCAAAATTTCTCTTCCTGTATGTGGCTCCAGTTTTTTAACTAGGTCTACAATGTCTTTATAACCCTTTTTAATCAAGTATTGTGTTTTTTAATCCATTTTTTCTGTGTTTTTAGTTCAAAAATCATTTTGTAAAATCTAAAAATATTTTAAAAAAAATCTAAAACAAACATTGTTTTAGATCTATAAAAAAAACTGAATATTCGGGGCTTTTAATCCAGTTCTTTTAATCCATTTATTACCCTTTTGAATCAATAATTGTCATTTTTTAATCCATTTTTTCTGTGTTTTTAGTTCAAAAATAATTTAGTAAAATCTAAAAATATATTAAAAAAAACGAAAATAAACATTGTTTTAGATCCATAAAAAACTATATATTAAATTTCCCGATTTTCCCCCTTTTAAATCAATAATTGTAATTTTTTAATCAATTTTTTCTGTCTTTTTAGTTCAAAAATAATTTTGCAAAATCTAAAAATATATATAAAAAAACCTAAAATAAACATTCCTTTAGATCTATAAAAAACTGAATATTCAGGGCTTTTAATCCACTTCTTTTAATCCATTTCTCAAAAAAAAATCTAAATATTATATCTAAAATGGCCCACATTAAACCAAGTTGACGTTAACCCGGCCCTCAAACCAACCCTTGCCTTATACTGTCAATCACAGTATGCGGCGTCCATTTTCCAGCCCCATTCATGCAAAAAATAATAATAATAAAACAAAATTTCGACTGGGTGAACTGCAAAACGGGGGGCACGAGTTCCTTGCAGATGCTGCCACCCCCCAAGACCCCTCCAAACCCCCCCCCCCCACCCTCACTCCCCATCCCACCCCAAGTAGAATTATGTCTTTTCATCCGCCGATACATTTCAGTAGTGATTAATTGCAACGCTCAACGAGGCACAAAAGCATCTTTTGTAAAATTTGCCCCGAAAAGAAATGCAAATGGCTGTGGTCCTTGGCACGGAGCATATGCCACCACAATGCCAACAGGCCTGCCCCCCCCCCCTCCCACCCCCGACAACCCCAGCTGGGGGCTTGTAAGACTCGCTCTTGGCAAAAGAGCTTCTGCAAATGATCGCCAATTAATACCAAAAAGCATCCAATTCTGACGTCGCACCTGCTGGGAACGCTCACAGCGAAAAGCCGAATAGCGTCTTCGGTTTTCTTCGGCTTTGGAAAAAAAAAAAAAAGCTTGCAGGTATGGACGGGGGTGCCGTAGTTGGCGCGAAATAGTCGGTGGAGTTAGCGGGCGAGGATAGACGTCCAATTGGAAGATTTTGCGACCATCTTTAAAAGTGAAAAACGATTGTGAAATGATTTTATCCTTCAAATGGTTTTGTAACCTGATTATTTTTTGTAAGTAGAGGTGTACTTTACATGTAAAATGCCGGATTTATATATTCCTTCTTTCGCTTTTAATACGTATCTACAGCTTTTTGTTGTCCAGGGGTGCTAGAGACTAATTCATTCCAAGGCCTCCAATACCACCCTCTAAACCAGGGTTGGCTCTAGAGCCGTATTAGGCTCCTGCCCAAAATCAATGCAGTTCTTTGCTTCTTATCATATTTGGTATATACTTAATATACTTGTCATGTCTATTTTCTCTTAAAATATATCCAAAATCATTAGGCCCCCCAAAAAATTATATTAAATAAATAATAATTTGACTGTTTGTATTTATTATTATTTTTTCGGACATTTCTAATATTACTCAAATATAAATAGTATATACTTTACATACTTATGTCTATTCTCTTAAAATATACCCAAATTAATCAGGGATCAAAAAAAATATTTAAAAATAATAATAGTAATATTGTATTTATTTATTTATTTTTGACCATTTAGGATATTACTAAAAAATATTGTATATACTTATCATTTCTATTCTCTAATATATTCTCTAAAATATACTCCAATTCATCAGGGCCCCCAAAAAAAATCTATTAAAATAATAATAATTTGGCAGATTGTAGTTTTATTTTGGCCATATATGATATTACTCAACTATATATTGTATATACTTTCTATACTTATAATTTCTATTCTCTTTTAAAATATACCCAAATTCATTAGGGCCCTCCAAAAAAAATTACATTAAAAAATAACAATAATTTGGCAGAATATTATAAGAAAAATTTCAAAATAAAATACATGATGCTACAATTATATTCAGGCTTCGGAAATTTCAAAACACAACCCGCATCATTTAAATTTTCGACATTCTATATTTCAGATACCTGACAATTTCTTTCAAAACCTGACCTTCCTCTTCCCTTTTAAGCCCCGCCCTCCCATTGTCTTAATTTCCCCCTTTTTAAAGCATTTCATAACTTTATTTATTTGTTACTTGCGTCTCTTATAAGATAAAGTACAACCTTATTTACCCCAAAGCACATTTACCAAACACTCCATCACACAATTAGCAAGCAACCCGCACATAAACTAGCATAAAATTACCCCCGAAAAACCCGTTTCCCAACCATCCGACACAATTGACGTTCATCGCTTTGTCTTTGGCTCAGCGGCATCCGTCCGCGTGATAAATTCCGCCAGCGAGAAGGCAAAGTGTAACAATTTAAATGGTTTTTACGTCACTAATTGCTCATCAAGTCGACTTGCCGTACGACTGGTGATGGATAGGAAGCCTTAACGAGACTCCGGCGGGCAATTAAGTCATCAGGGATCCCCGCCGTGCTTGACGAACGGCGGCCCGTCGCGAGCGTAATCAGGGCTAGGACATGCTAGCCCGCCTCGACGTTATTGTTGTTTTGAAGCTCGTAAGTCGCCGTTAACTTTGAACAAAAAAATGTCCGGGAGATAAACAACCTATCACTCATAGCTAGCTTAAATGTAGCTTGAATTTAGCTTAAATTTAGCTTTAATTTAGCTTAAATTTAGCTTAAATATATCTTAAATGTAGCTTAAATGTAGCTTAAATGTAACTTAAATTTAGCTTAAATGTAGCTTAAATTTAGCTTCAATTTAGCTTCAATTTAGCTTAAATTTTGTTTAAATTAAGCTTAAATTTAGCTTAAATCTAGCTTAAATTTAGCTTAAATTTAGCTTGAATTTAGCTTAAATTTAGCTTAAATTTAGCTTAAATTTAGCTTAAATTTAGCTTAAATTTAGCTTAAATGTAGCTTAAATGTAGCTTAAATTTAGCTTAAATTTAGCTTAAATTTAGCTTAAATGTAGCTTAAATTTAGCTTAAATTTAGCTTAAATGTAGCTTAAATGTAGCTTCAATTTAGCTTAAATGTAGCTTAAATTTAGCTTAAATTTAGCTTAAATTTAGCTTAAATTTAGCTTAAATTTAGCTTAGCATGCAAAACAGACACAAGACATTGTAGAACTAGTTAAAAAAACTGGAGCCATATACTGGAAGAGAGATTTTGGAATGTGGGAGGAAACTGGACTTCCCGGGGGAAAACCCACGCAAGCCTGAGAAGATAATGCAAATGCAACATAGTGAGGACCCACCTGGAATCGAACCCACGACACGTAACCACTTGTTCACCGGGCTGCTAAATGCTAAATTTTAATGGATATTTTATATGGCAACAATAGAATGCAGTGTTGACATTGTTTTTTGTTGTGTTTCTGGTTAGAGGGTGCCATTTTTTTCTCGTCATTTGGATTTGTTTCTGATTTTGAAATATCTAACATGGCCGACCGAGATTTCACTCTTATTTTACATATTGGAAAAAAAGTATTGCGATACAGTAATCCCTCGATTATCGCGGTTAATGTAGACCAAACAATTGAAAAATCGCGAATTTGGGTCATCCATATTAAAAAATATATATCTATACATTTTTTTTAAAATGTCCATACGATTATTATTAGTATTGTTATTTTATTATTATTTATTAGCATTGTTATTTTATTATTATTTATTAATATTGTTATTTTATTATTATTTATTAGTATTGTTATTTTATTATTATTTATTATTGTTGTTATTTTATTATTATTTGTTAGTATTGTTGTTTTATTATTATTTAGTATTATTGTTATTTTATAATTATTTATGATTGTGTATTATTATTATTTATTAGTATTGTTATTTTATTATTTATTAGTATTGTTATTTTATTATTTATTATTTTTATTTTATTATTATATTATGTTATTATTATTAATTATCATTTTTGATTGCGAGTTTTAGCATTGATTTGCACATTTTTATAAACTTACCCCATAAAAATTAATTAACCCAAAAATTCCCCCAGGAAAAAAAAAATGCAATGTCATGAAACCGCGATATTTGAAGCCACGATATTCGAGGGATTACTGTATACTACCATTTCCATGTATTATCAGGCCCTTGTGCATCGCCGTCATCTTTCGGGACGTCTAATTGGCCCAATTAAGCAATTCATTTAGCGTCGGGATTAGACATGCCGCACATCGTACGCGTAGCGAGACCAGAGCGCCGGCGCTGCCGGTCCGTGGACCCGCTCCAGTTTTTTTTTTCTTCCTTGGGCGAGGCGGCTCCAGATGGAGCAGGGGGTTTCGGGACTGCGCGGCGGCGCCGCGGCCAACTGCTCCGTAGCCGCCACGCTGAGACGCCGCCATTCGGAAAGCTCCTTCGCCGGCCTTTTTATTTTAGCTAGGACGGAAACTGTATCAGAGCCGGCGGGTTAAAAAGTCATGTGCGTGATTTTTGGGCCCAAAATCTGCCGGTCCAGGGTCCCACTTCCAGCCCATGACCCACCCCTTTCCCACCAACACTCTTGCCAAGTTAACAGTTTTGGGCCCAAAATATGCCGGTCCGAGAACCCACTTCCAGCCCATGACCCGCCCCTTTACCACCCCTGCTTTTGCCAAGTTAACATTTTGGGCCCAAAATTTGCCGATCCAGGGTCCCACTTCCAGCCCACAACCTAACCCTTTCCCACCAACACTCTCGCCAAGTTACCATTTTGGGCCCCAAATACCCCTGTCCCGGGTCCCACTTATGGCCCATGCCCCGCCCCTTTCCCACCCACACTCTTGCCAAATTAACATTCTTGGGCCCAAAAAATGCCTATCCGGGGTTCCACTTTCAGCCCTCACCCCGCCCTTTTCCCACCAACATTCTCGATAAGTTAACATTTTTGGGCCCAAAATTTGCCGGTCTGGGGTCCCACTTTTGGCCCACGACCCACCCCTTTCTCACCAACACTCTCACGAAATTAACATTCTTGGGCCCAAAATATGCCGGTTTCGGGTCCCACTTCCAGCCCACGACCCGCCCCTTTCCCACCAACACTCTCACCAACTTAACATTTTTGAGCCCCAAATACCCCCTGTCCCGGGTCCCACTTTCGGCCCACAACCCTCCCCTTTCCCACCAACACTCTCACCAACTTAACATTTTTGGGCCCCAAATACCCCCTGTCCCGGGTCCCACTTTCAGCCCACAACCCACCCATTTCCCACCAAAACACTCTCATTAATGGATCCTCATTAAACAAAATGTGCAATGGTGGCCAGAAAAAACAAACTAACTTCAACCAACTTTTTCCTCTGACACTTCACATCCTCTCCTGGTTCCGAGCGTCGTCGGCGTCGGGGGTGCCGGATCCCCCCCAATTTTTTTTTTTAAACAAGAGACCCCCCCCCCCCCCCCCCCCGCCCCCAAACGTACAAAACGCCTCTCATCAAAGCCTTCATTAACAAGGAAGGTTAATTAAAAAATAAATGCGTAAACATCAATATTGGCGTGGGGCGATGCATAATGCGGCGTAATGATGTTTGAGGGGCGCTTGAGCACCTCACCGGGACCCCTCGCTACCTCTCGGGCGCGCTCGCTAGCTGTTGTAAGCCTTTGTTGTGTGACAACAAAGAGAATGATGTTAAATTCATCAGCGGATGAATATTTCAATTGCCTTTTTTTGCTTTATAGTTGAGCCGCTGTTGGCATTTCCATTTTTTGCCTCCATATGTGCAACCATGTTAAGTGTAGTCATTTCCATTTTCTACCTGGGGGGTCGCCAGGGAGGTGGGCGAGGGGGGGAGGAGGGGGGGGGGCAACCGGGGAAGAGGGGGGGGGGGGGGGGGGGTTAGTGATAGCTCTATTGCGCACGCAACCATGGCGGGAGGCAAACTCGTGAATTTTTTAAAAGGTGTGTTTGATGCACCTATGTCGCTATTATTCTACTGTGTGTGGGTTTTTAATGGCTGAGTCAGAGATGCCAGGTCTTCCGGTCCAAAGGGATTGGACAATGTGTTGTGGGGATATAGTGCTCAGGGGAGGGGGGGGGGGTGGGGGTTGGAATGGGTTCGATGGGTAAATGGTAAATTGAGTTTGTATTGGATTATGTTGCTTTGTGTGTGTGTGTGTGTGTGTGTTTTGATGGAAATTGGTACAGTTAAAGTAGTTGTTTGAAAAGTGCTGATTGGTTCTTTGTGGGTTTTTTGGGGGGTAAATGGTTGGAAAGGAGTGATTTTTTTGGTTTGAAATTGAGTTTGAACTGGATTATGTTGCTTTTTGTGTATGTTTTAATTGAAATTGGTACAGTTAAAGTAGTTGTTTGAAAAGTGCTGATTGGTTGGTTCTTTGTGGGTTTTTGGGGGGTAAATGGTTGAAAAGGAGTGGAGTGGATTTTTTTGGTTTAAAATTGAGTTTGAACTGGGTTATGTTGCTTTTTGTGTATGTTTTAATTGAAATTGGTACAGTTAAAGTAGTTGTTTGATAAGTGCTGATTGGTTGGTTCTTTGTGGGTTTTTGTGGGGTAAATGGTTGAAAGGAGTGGAGTGGATTTTTTGGTTTAAAATTTAGTTTGTATTGGATTATGTTACTTTGTGTGTGTGTGTGTGTGTGTTTTAATTTAATGAGGTTGGTAGAGTTTAAGTAGTTGTTTGAAAAGTGATGATTGGTTCTTTGTGGGTTATTTTATCAACCCCAATTCTTTCAAAAATAGCTTTAAAGTAAGTTTAAACCCCTTTAAGTGGTCAACAAAAACAAACTTCAACCATTTATCCTTAAAATAATACAACTCCATAAAATCCGAATCAAAATATTCCCAATACTTCTTTCTCAACTTGTACATTCCAATGCACATTTTTATGTAAAAAAAATTCTAACCAAAAAATGTAAACCCCTTTAAATGGCTAAAAAAAATCCTAAATAAAGCCTTTATCCTTAAAATAACTCCATAAAATCCTAATCAAAATACATATCTAAAATTTAAAAAATCTCTCTTTTCTCAACGTTTACATTCTAATGCACATTTTTACCTAAAAAAAAATTCTACACCAAAAAATGTAAACCCCTTTAAATGTCTAAAAAAAATATATATATACTAATTTTTTTTTTAAAATCCAAAACAAACTATACTAACATTTAAATTCGAAATAATAACTCCATAACACACAAATCTCATATTAATCACAAATAAAAATGAATTCTATCAAATCCCCCTTTAAATTTTACATCTATCTTATCAACCAATCACATCACTTCCCTTTTCCCATTTAATCTTCACTTTCTCAATATCTCACAGCTGCATTGACCCATGCAATTTACTGCACTACTGGCTGAAGCTAATTGGCTAAGAAGGAGGATGGGGGGGGTCTTGGTTTAGGGGGTCTCATTCCCCCCCCCCATCGTCAAAATTGAGAGCTTTTTAAACCGTCAAGTGTCGGCGATAGCTCACAGCTGGCCGAACCAAGAGCGCCGGTCGGTCCCGCCCCCTCGGTGCCAAAAGGGGGCGGTACCGGCGCTCTAAGGTTCGGCCGTAATGAAGGTCGCGATCCGACGGCGAGGGGGCAGGCCTGCAATTAACGTGAAAAAGAGTGGAGAGACGTCAGGGCACCTGGCGATGAAAAGGGGCGCTTAAAGTCGCCGGGGTTGGATCGGCGAACGAGAAAAACGTGCAATTCCAACGCGATTCAAACGCAGATGTCGACTCTCGAGGGGCTCCATTGACGCCTTGAAAAGGGGAGCAGAGGTTGTCAATCAGACGCTGATTAGCCGCCGTCTTCGCCAGTTATAAAAGGCCGCCGCAGATGACGAAAAGACGGCCCCTTTTTTTTAAACAGTGTCAATTGGGGATTTTGTTTCGTGGGTTTTTTTTGGAGGGTTTGAATTAAGAGATGGTTGAATGGCAATTGAGAGGGATATTAATAGGGTTTTTTTTAATGTATTTATGAGGTTAGTTTGATTTAATGTTAATTGAAAGGGGGTATAGATTTTATTTTTTATTTTTTAAAATGGTCTTGTTCGGATTTATGTTAGGGTTCGTCGTTTTTTAATTCAGTTAGAGGTTGTGTGTCAAAGTGGTGGCCCGGGGGCCAAATCTAGGCCCGCCGCATCATTTTTTGTGGCCCGGGGAAGTATATGACTTTTTGTTTTAGGATCAAATTTAAATGAAGAGTATAGATGTATATTATATTTCATGATTTTCCCCTTTTAAATCAATAATGGGAATTTTTTAATCATTTTTTTGTGTTTTAGTTCAAAAATTATCTTGTAAAATCTAAAAATGTATCAGAAAAAGTAAATTAAACATTGTTTAAGATCTGTAAAAAAAAACGTAATATTTAGGGCTTTTAATTCAGTTCTTACAATCCATTTATTTAAAAAAAAAAGGGTGTTTTTTTATTGTGAAAATCGGACATTTTGTGGGGTTTTTTGTCATCCGTCAAACTGAATTTGGGATTTGTGGCATCATTCAAACTAATTTATGTACTGTAATTAAATTAGAATTCCAATTTATTTCACATAATTTCAATACAATTTATTTTTCTTTTCTATTATCTTAAAAGAATTGGGATTTCAATTAATGCGATTTTTAGCTGATTTTATTGTCAATTGGCTGAAAAGAATGTACAACTTTTTAAAATATTAGTCTTTTTTAGGTAACTCTAGTGAATTTTAGTCCTAAATATAATTCAATAAATGAAGTAAATGATTTTTATCCACTTTTATCAAAAAAGTTACTTTGAATAGAATTTATCAACCAAATAAGTGACATCTAATACATTAAAACTACATTTTCTTCCCTTATAATAATTTCAATGCCTCTAAAAGGATTTCCAAATGAAAAAAATACACTTCTCACAAAATAAAACCATACCCCCCCCTAAAAAAAACTTCTTTTTTTAAACAATTGAACATGAACAATCGTCAAAGTCCAAAAATTTCTGACCCGATACTTATGCCGTTTTTCGTAATTGACATCCCCCGGCGACCACCACCATCATCATCATCATCGTCGTCATTTTTACGTCCACGTCTTTTTCCTGTCGAGCAATAATGACGTACGTTGAATAATTGAGCGTCGTTATCAAACGTTGCTGTGATGTCGGGCACTCATGACTTATTCACCGCCGCCGTCTTCTTCCTGTTTGTCCCCTTTTTTTTCTTCGCCGGAAAATATTAGCTTTGCGCTCCAGTGACTGTTTACCAAAAAGTCTACACACCCTGACGTACCAGATTTGGTCCTGTCAGGGGGAAAAAACTTTCAAACTTTTTCTCCATGTTATGAAAAGATTGACACTCTAATTCATTGCCTAATCAATGTTGAAGATTTGTTTGGTCGTCCGGACGTTTGGTCGCCTAAATGAATATAATTAGATCGACCAAATATCTGGAGACCAAATGTCCGGACACCAATTGTCCGGAGACCAGATGTCCGGAGACCAAATGTCCGGGCAACCAAATAACCGGGGACCAAATATCCAGAGACCAAATGTCCGAAGACCAAATGTCCAGAGACCAAATGTCCAGAGACCAAATGTCCAGAGACCAAATGTCCAGAGACCAAATGTCCGGAGACCAAATGTCCGGAGACCGAATGTCCAGAGACCGAATGTCCAGAGACCGGATGTCCGGAGACCAAATTTCTGGAGACCAAATGTCCGGAGACCAAATGTCCGGAGACCAAATTTCCGAAGACCAAATGTCCGAAGACCAAATGTCCGGAGACGTTTGGTCGCCGGGACGTTTGGTCGCCGGTACGTTTAGTCATGTGGACATCTGGACGTTTGGTATCCGGACATTAAGTCTCCGGAGACCAAACGTCCAGGCGACCAAACGTCCAGGCGACCAAACGTCCCGGCGACCAAACGTCGGGGCGACCAAACGTCTGGGCGACCAAACGTCCGGGTGACCAAACATCCGAATACTTATAATAAGTATTCGGATGTTTGGTCACCCATTCAAATTTTGTCCGCCATTTTTTTCTTCGAAAATATTCCACTTGTGCAATTCAGTGAGTATAAAAACCAAATTTAGACGGCGCCGGAGCGAGGACCCGAAGGGGTTTCTCGCTCTAAGCCCCTTAGGGCCCTTAGCCACTAAGCCACTGACCACCCTGTTTGCATCCAGCCTCAAGTGGGCGGAGCTACAAGTCACCTGAAATATTCCAGCGCACGGCACAAAATGGCGTGTATGTGCTACTGTAGTATTTGCATCTCTGCACATATAAAATGAGATTGCGGTCACATCCTCATTTTCACATGGGTGGGATTCAACAAAATGACCTTAAGTGACCCCAACCCAACCCTCCCCCTGTCCTAGCCCCGCCCACTTTTCCTTCTCCTCTAGACTTTCCAATCCTAGTTTTCCTTGTCCAAAGACCAAGAACGAGGAGACGAATGTTAGCATGATCAAATCAAATCGTCAAAATCCCCTCCCCCTTGTCCCCCCCCTCCCCCCCCCTCGGGGGACATATTGTCCCGTGTGGGCGTCCCCTCGGGGACAGACGGCCCCGCCACGGGAAAACTCAGCGGGCGAGCGAAGAGCTGATGAAACGGAGATGGGGTAATGAAGGCGCGGCCTGTGGCGTCCGCGGCCTCGCCATATGTTGAGACAAATGCAAATTGCCCCCCCCCCCCCATACCCCCTCAAGCCCCCCCCCTTCTAATCCAAACAACTTTTTCATCTTGATGCATGCTAATGTGTTTCTAAGTGTGCACTTATTAATATCACAACGCGTGTTTAAGCCCACGGTGGAAATACAGGCGGGTTCGAAAGCTCCTCTGATAAGAAACACAAACAAGACATCAAGAATTTACACCAGCTCGCCGCTTGGGGGCAATGTTGTCTATTGCCGTAAGAGATTTGGGTGAGTTTTTCGTTTATTTATTTATTTTCTCGTTTAATACACATTTTTAATTCTAATTGTAAAAGCCAGAGCAAGATTATGCATATTATGCAGTATTTTGGCTTCATTTTATGACTTTTTTTACCCTAATATTACTTTAATTTCACAAAAGTAGTCTGTGTTGATACATTTTTTAAATTACTTTTGAACTTCTAGCTCATAGAATGTAAAATATAGCAGAAAAACGTCTTCAAATGTATATTTTTTTCCATTTTGAGTCCTATAATAAGTAAATTAATGACTAATTTCTCATTTTATTGCGAGTTTTCTCTAATATTAGAGCGTATGACTTCAGAAAAAATGCATGAAATCCATTGAGACTTAAATGTGAGCTACAAGGGCGCCCTCTACTGATAGTTTGGTTAAATTGTTAAAGTCAAGAAATGGCAATCATTGAAAATAAGTATGAAATTTAAAAAAAGGCATTTAAAAATCTACTTTATACTATTATTGACAAGAAGTGACCAAAAAGCCACAGAAAATGACGCTTTAATGTTGCAAAATTGACCAAAAAATATTCTATAAACAGGATTTGTAAAAAAAAAAATTATTATTCATAATGGAAGATAAAAATATGTTTTTTTACTCGTTTCTTTCTACACTAAAACTGCTCTGACATGTCTATTTATCATTGTAATTTCAATTTTGTCCCGCAGAGGGCAGCACATCACAGCAAGGTAACGTCAGTTTTTTTTCTGTTCCAACTTGTGACGTCAAATCTTTGCTACTTTGCCATGTATTTACCAAACTGCAATATTGACTTATATTATCATAATATTGTGTTATGAAACGATTATAATTTCGCACTGTACGTACTCAAAACACCTTCCCTCCCCCTTTTCACTCCTCCCACGAGAAGAATTCCCACAGGAGGCCATGAAGCCTTAATTGCCATATTTAATAATCCACCAGCCATTTTTTTCATATCTTTTCAAGAAAAAAAAGACTTGAAAATAATGTCGTTTGACGGTGGTATATGTCCAATCCATTTGGACAGGAAGCGAATTTTTTTTAGTGACCATGTATAGTAAGGCTTGTTTTGTTTTAAAAAATCGACATAGTATAGTAAGCCTTTTTTTCTTTAAAAAACGACATAGTATAGTAAGGCTTGTTTTGTTTTAAAAAAAAAAAACGACATATTATAGTAAGGCTTTTTTTCTTTAAAAAACGACAGTGTAGTAAGGCTTTTTTCTTGGAAAAAACGACATAGTATAGTAAGGCTTTTTTCTTGGAAAAAACGACATAGTATAGTAAGGCTTTTTTCTTCGAAAAAACGACATAGTATAGTAAGGCTTTTTTCTTCGAAAAAACAACATAGTATAGTAAGGCTTTTTTCTTTAAAAAACGACATAGTATAGTAAGGCTTTTTCTTCAAAAAAACGACATAGTATAGTAAGGCTTTTTTCTTCGAAAAAACGACATAGTATAGTAAGGCTTTTTTCTTCGAAAAAACAACATAGTATAGTAAGGCTTTTTTCTTTAAAAAACGACATAGTATAGTAAGGCTTTTTCTTCAAAAAAACGACATAGTATAGTAAGGCTTTTTTCTTCGAAAAAACGACATAGTATAGTAAGGCTTTTTTCTTCGAAAAAACGACATAGTATAGTAAGGCTTTTTTTCTTTAAAAACGACATAGTATAGTAAGGCTTTTTTCTTCGAAAAAACGACATAGTATAGTAAGGCTTTTTTTCTTTAAAAACGACATAGTATAGTAAGGCTTTTTTTTCTTCGAAAAAACGACATAGTATAGTAAGACTTTTTTCTTCGAAAAACGACATAGTATAGTAAGGCTTTTTTATTCAAAAAAACGACATAGTATAGTAAGGCTTTTTTCTTTAAAAAAAACGACATAGTATAGTAAGGCTTTTTTCTTCGAAAAAAACGACATAGTATAGTAAAGCTTTTTTCTTCGAAAAAACGACATAGTATATTAAGGCTTTTTTCTTCGAAAAACAACATAGTATAGTAAGGCTTTTTTATCGCGAAAAACGACATACTATAGTAAGGCTTTTTTATCGCGAAAAACGACATACTATAGTAAGGCTTTTTTATCGTAAAAAAACAACATAGTATAGTAAGGCTTTTTTCTTCGAAAAAACGACATAGTATAGTAAGGCTTTTTTCTTCGAAAAAACGACATAGTATAGTAAGGCTTTTTTTCTTTAAAAACGACATAGTATAGTAAGGCATTTTTATGTTTAAAAACGACATAGTATAGTAAGGCTTTTTATCGCCAAAAACGACATAGTATAGTAAGGCTTTTTTATCGCAAAAAAACGACATACTATAGTAAGGCTTTTTTATCGCGAAAAACGACATACTATAGTAAGGCTTTTTTATCGCAAAAAACGACATACTATAGTAAGGCTTTTTTATCGCCAAAAACGACATACTATAGTAAGGCTTTTTTATCGCCAAAAACGACATAGTATAGTAAGGCTTTTTTCTTCGAAAAAACGACATAGTATAGTAAGGCTTTTTTCTTCGAAAAAACGACATAGTATAGTAAGGCTTTTTTCTTCAAAAAAACGACAGTATAGTAAGGCTTTTTCATTCAAAAAACGACATAGTATAGTAAGGCTTTTTTATTTAAAAAAACGACATAGTATAGTAAGGCTTTTTTATTCAAAAAAACGACATAGTATAGTAAGGCTTTTTTATTCAAAAAAACGACATAGTATAGTAAGACTTTTTTATTCAAAAAAACGACATAGTATAGTAAGGCTTTTTATTCGGACAAAACGACATAGTATAGTAAGGCTTTTTTTTTCGAAAAAACAACATAGTATAGTAAGGCTTTTTTCTTTAAAAAACGACATAGTATAGTAAGGCTTTTTCTTCAAAAAAACGACATAGTATAGTAAGGCTTTTTTCTTCGAAAAAAACGACATAGTATAGTAAGGCTTTTTTCTTCAAAAAAACGACATAGTATAGTAAGGCTTTTTTATTCAAAAAAACGACATAGTATAGTAAGGCCTTTTTATTCAAAAAACGACAGTATAGTAAGGCTTTTTTCTTCAAAAAAACGACATAGTATAGTAAGGCTTTTTTCTTCAAAAAAACGACATAGTATAGTAAGGCTTTTTTATTCAAAAAACGACATAGTATAGTAAGGCTTTTTTATTCAAAAAAACGACATAGTATAGTAAGGCTTTTTTATTCAAAAAAACGACATAGTATAGTAAGGCTTTTTTCTTCAAAACAACGACATAGTATAGTAAGGCTTTTTTCTTCGAAAAAATGACATAGTATAGTAAGGCTTTTTTCTTCAAAAAAACGACATAGTATAGTAAGGCTTTTTTATTCAAAAAACGACATAGTATAGTAAGGCTTTTTTATTCAAAAAAACGACATAGTATAGTAAGGCTTTTTATTCGGACAAAACGACATAGTATAGTAAGGCTTTTTTTTTCGAAAAAACAACATAGTATAGTAAGGCTTTTTTCTTTAAAAAACGACATAGTATAGTAAGGCTTTTTCTTCAAAAAAACGACATAGTATAGTAAGGCTTTTTTCTTCGAAAAAAACGACATAGTATAGTAAGGCTTTTTTCTTCAAAAAAACGACATAGTATAGTAAGGCTTTTTTATTCAAAAAAACGACATAGTATAGTAAGGCCTTTTTATTCAAAAAACGACAGTATAGTAAGGCTTTTTTCTTCAAAAAAACGACATAGTATAGTAAGGCTTTTTTCTTCAAAAAAACGACATAGTATAGTAAGGCTTTTTTATTCAAAAAACGACATAGTATAGTAAGGCTTTTTTATTCAAAAAAACGACATAGTATAGTAAGGCTTTTTTATTCAAAAAAACGACATAGTATAGTAAGGCTTTTTTCTTCAAAACAACGACATAGTATAGTAAGGCTTTTTTCTTCGAAAAAATGACATAGTATAGTAAGGCTTTTTTCTTCAAAAAAACGACATAGTATAGTAAGGCTTTTTTATTCAAAAAACGACATAGTATAGTAAGGCTTTTTTATTCAAAAAAACGACATAGTATAGTAAGGCTTTTTATTCGGACAAAACGACATAGTATAGTAAGGCTTTTTTTTTCGAAAAAACAACATAGTATAGTAAGGCTTTTTTCTTTAAAAAACGACATAGTATA
Source organism: Stigmatopora nigra (assembly GCF_051989575.1). Lineage (NCBI taxonomy): Eukaryota > Metazoa > Chordata > Actinopteri > Syngnathiformes > Syngnathidae > Stigmatopora > Stigmatopora nigra. The sequence goes on along the minus strand of NC_135514.1, from coordinate 13,771,368 downwards.
GTAAGGCTTTTTCTTCAAAAAAACGACATAGTATAGTAAGGCTTTTTTCTTCGAAAAAAACGACATAGTATAGTAAGGCTTTTTTCTTCAAAAAAACGACATAGTATAGTAAGGCTTTTTTATTCAAAAAAACGACATAGTATAGTAAGGCCTTTTTATTCAAAAAACGACAGTATAGTAAGGCTTTTTTCTTCAAAAAAACGACATAGTATAGTAAGGCTTTTTTCTTCAAAAAAACGACATAGTATAGTAAGGCTTTTTTATTCAAAAAACGACATAGTATAGTAAGGCTTTTTTATTCAAAAAAACGACATAGTATAGTAAGGCTTTTTTATTCAAAAAAACGACATAGTATAGTAAGGCTTTTTTCTTCAAAACAACGACATAGTATAGTAAGGCTTTTTTCTTCGAAAAAATGACATAGTATAGTAAGGCTTTTTTCTTCAAAAAAACGACATAGTATAGTAAGGCTTTTTTATTCAAAAAACGACATAGTATAGTAAGGCTTTTTTATTCAAAAAAACGACATAGTATAGTAAGACTTTTTTATTCAAAAAAACGACATAGTATAGTAAGGCTTTTTTCTTCGAAAAAAACGACATAGTATAGTAAGGCTTTTTTCTTCGAAAAAAAGACAGTATAGTAATGCAAGTGGAGGCTGTCGTGCTTTTGGACGGTCGTCGTGGACATCACTTTGGTCACGTGACCTTTATGTCATTCACAGCGTCTTGTCGGGAAGAACTTGCTGACTGGTCGCAGGAGCTGTTGGGACAGATCCACGTCGCCATCGCCTTCCTCATGCCAGGTTGGTAACCGTGTCGCCACTGTAAAAAAAAAAAAAAAAAAAATAGTCATCTTGGGTAGTTTTGAGCAATAATTGTCTTTTTGTCATGAAAGATGCATTGGACAACATGGAAGAGGAACAGGAGGGGAAGAGCGGAGTGCAGCCGACCAACCAACGCCAACTTGGCAAGTAAAAAAGTGCATTTCAGACCAACAAGTGTTTGGGTGATTTATTTGAAATATTAGTAAATAGCTAGTGTCTTTTGATTTTATAGGCTAATTATTCTTTTTTAAAACATTGGTGTAATGACCTAAATGTAAAAATGTTTAAAGTATTTCTTAGTAAAAGGTAATTAGATTTTTTGTTGCAGGTTTCAAGTGTACGTCTGTGGGATTCGAACCAGCATCCACTCGGTGGTAGGCGTATACTCTACTGTGTGCGCTAAAGAGCCCTCCCACACTACCACTAAACTTCTGACTGGCCAAGTCAATTCGGTAAGAAGGCGTTCAAGTAATTTGGCTAAGTGTGCAAGTCATCTCCCTAATTAGCATGGTTGTGTTTAACAGAAGTATTTGGGTGGCTTATTTGAAATTATAGCAAATAGTCAGATTTATTAGACCAACTTTGATGTAATGATTAAATGTAAAATGTAATTTTTAAAGTTTTTTTTAGTAAAAAGTAATTTGTTTTATGTTGAAGGTGGACGACTGCGGGATTCGAACCAGCTTCCATTCGGTGGTAGGCGTGTGCACTACTACGTGTGCCACGGGGCCATTTCACTATTCAATTAAATTTTTACTGATAAGTTCAAGTAAAAAACAATAGAAAACTAATATTTTTTGCACAGCAACATGAATGTCTGCTTTAAACTTACATTTTTTGGTCTTCAAAAAACGACATAGTATAGTAAGGCTTTTTTTTCGAAAAAAACGACATAGTATAGTAAGGCTTTTTTTCTTTAAAAAACGACATAGTATTGTCAGGCTTTTTTCTTTAAAAAACGACATAGTATAATCAGGCTTTTTTCTTTAAAAAACGACATAGTATAATCAGGCTTTTTTCTTTAAAAAACGACATAGTATAGTAAGGCTTTTTATCTTCAAAAACGAGGAAAAAACAATAGAAAACTAATATTTTTTGCACAGCAACATGAATGTCTGTTTTAAACTTACGTTTTTAGTCTTCAGATTTCCACACTCTCCACAGTTTGGGAAACCTTTTCGTTGAAGAACAGTCCATTCCACAAGTCATCCATTTTTGACTTTGTCACTAATCTGAAAAAATAAAAATATACTATTTCATTTTTTACGAAAAATGCCTTACTATACTATGTTGTTTTTAAAAGAAAATAGCCTTACTGTGTATCTTCTTCCCAAAAAAAACTTTTTTATAAATAAATACTATACTATGTCGTTTTTTTTACGAAAAAAAGCCTTACTATACTATGTTGTTTTTTTTAAGAAAAAAAGCTTTACTGTACATGGTTGTCATTTAAAGAAAAAAAAGCCCTTATATACATTTTACTATACATTAATCCGTTTTTGGAATGTGGGCGTACCCAGATACAAACTCTACACAAGACGGTCGGAACTCACCTGGGATGGAACGTCGATCCTCGAACTGTGAGGCGGACGTGCTGACCACTTGCTCACCATGTTGTTGACCTGTTTTAACAGAGTGGAAAAAATACACTTATGACATTTTTTTCAACAAATAAAAGCCTTACCATACAGGGTCCTTTGTTTTGTTTAGTGTTTAAAAAAATATCTCTATCTCTATATATCTATATATCTCTATCTCTATATATCTCTATATCTATATAACTATATCTCTATCTATATACCTATCTCTATCTATATACCTATCTCTATCTATATACCTATCTCTATATATGTCTATATCTATATACCTATATCTATATATATCTATATATATCTACATATATCTACATATATCTATATATATCTATATCTCTATCTATATCTCTATCTATATCTCTATTTATATCTCTATCTATATCTCTATCTATATCTCTATTTATATCTCTATCTATATCTCTATATTTCTATCTCTATTTCTCTCTATATCTCTATCTCTATATCTCTATATCTCTATATCTCTACATATCTACATATCTACATATCTATATCTCTACATATCTACATATCTACATATCTACATATATCTACATATCTATATATATCTACATATCTATATATAAGGCTTACTATACATGGTCATTTTTTGAGAAAAGAGCCTTACAATACTGTTGCATGTTTGGTCCTCCCACCCATCATCCATCTATCTACCTATCTATGGGTTCACCAGTCCACCCAGCCAGCCACCCACCCGGAGCTTTTGTTTGCCTTTTTGCCCCCGTTTGTGTCCTGCTTACCAGCTCATCAGATAACTGCAGCTGACCCAATTGCCTCGCACAAAGTGAAAGAGAAGCTGTTGGAGTGTGCGTACGTACGCATGTGGGCTATGACCCCCTTCCCTGATGATTGAACACACAGCTGACTAAGTCCAACCAAGGGGGAGGGAGGAAAGAGTATTTTTTGGGGAGTTTTAAGGGTTCAGGTACTCACCATGTGAAGTTTGGATGTTCTCCGTGTGTGTGTTTTCTCCAGGTACTCCACTTTACTCCTAAATTCCAAAAAAAAACATGCATGCATAAGTTCACTGTATACTTTAATCCCCCTCAGTTTGCTAAAAAAAAAAGCCTCACTATACTATGTCGTTTTTTAAAGAAATACAGTGTTCCCTCGCTTATCGCGGTTAATGGGGACCGGGACCACCCGCAATAAGTGAATTTCCGCGAAGTAGGGATTGCCGTTGAAAAATGCTTAATTTGAATTTGATTCCAAATTTTTTTTTTTTTTTTTAAATTAAAAAAAAATAATAATAAAAAAAAATTCCTTTTTTTACCCCCTGAATACAGTACACCATATAGAATACGGGTAGAGTGAAATTCAAGTTATAACAAAAAAAAATGAAAAATATGTTGTTTCAATGTAATATTTGTATTTTTTTTTTCTCCCAAAAAATCCGCAAAGCTCTGAGTCCGCGATAGCTGAACCGCGAAGTAGCGAGGGAACACTGTAAACCATTACTATACTGCCATTTTTTTAAAGAAAAAAGCCTCACTATCTATACATGGTTGTTTTTTAAGAAAAAAAGCCCTTCTATACATTTAACGTTTTACTATCCATCTATACATTTTACTGTGATTGGCTGGCCCCGCCTCCTGCCCACGATTGGCTGGGATAGACTCCAGTTTTCCAAATGATCCTTGTGAGGATAAGCGACTCACAGAATAAATCTTGCATTTAATGTTATGTAGCATTCTATTAAGTAATAAAACATTCTCTGTTTAACGTAAAACCCTTGAACACAACATTCAACAAAAAAAACAGTGAACAAGTCCAGACTGAGTTTTCTGAAAATGACTCACCGGCTTATTGAGAAGTTTGAATGCCGTCCTTCCTTTTCCCGTTTATCACCGTCATTGGACTCCATTTAACTTCCCACTTCCTGAAAACAATCATTAACCGGGTTAGTGACGTGTAAATACAAGGTTAAAGATTATAAAATGAACTTATCTTGGCTGAATTGCGGGTGTGGTGCTGCCTTTTCATTATCTGGATTTTTAGGACCCTTGGGGGAGGGGCTTCCAGGCCTTCAATTGGACACCGTCTGGTTCTCACAGAAACCTGCGACAAAGGTTTTGGTTAAAAGTGTGTGTGACATTTTTGCTGACAATCAGGGAAAATGACAAGACCAAAAAGTCATTCTGGGGGTGCTGGAGCATATGCCAGCAGATTTTGGTGACCATACCTTAGATTGGTCGCCAGTCAGTTAGTTATAGGACATACAGAGACCATGCACACAAGTTATCCCACTAAAATGTAAAAAAAAATACAGAAGAAATGATTAAAAACCTGCAAAAATAATATACAGCAAATTTACGAAAATGTTCAAAAAAGTCAAATATATTTTTAAAACAAGATAACATTTTTATATCTAAATATATTTGACAAAATAATTAATTAAATTTGCCTATTTTATTTTATTCCAAAAAAATTCATACTATTTGCTAAAAAAAAAAGGCCAAAACTAGTAATTTTTTCTCCGGATTTTTAAAGATTATACTTGCCTATTAGAGTTAATTTGAGAAAAGATACTAAAAAAATACAGAAGAAATGATTAAAAACCTGCAAAAATAATATACACAAAATTTACAAAAATGTTCAAAAAAGTCGAATATATTTTTAAAACAAGGTAACATTTTTATATCTAATTATATTAGACAAAATAATTAATTAAATACGCCTATTTTATTTTATTCCAAAAAATTCATACTATTTGCTAAAAAAAGGCCAAAACTAGTAATTTTTTTCTGCGTTTTTTTAAAAATGTAATTTGCCTATTAGAGTTTATTTGAGAAAAGATACTAAAAAAATACAAAATAAATGATTAAAAACCTGCAAAAATAATATACGGCAAATTTACGAAAAATGTTCAAAAAAGTCAAATATATTTTTAAAACAACATAACATTTTTATATCTAAATATATTAGACAAAATAATTAATTAAATACGCCTATTTTATTTTATTCCAAAAAATTCATACTATTTGCTAAAAAAAAGGCCAAAACTAGTAATTTTTTTCTGCGTTTTTTTAAAAATGTAATTTGCCTATTAGAGTTTATTGGAGAAAAGATACTAAAAAAATACAAAATAAATGATTAAAAACCTGCAAAAATAATATACACAAAATTTACAAAAATGTTCAAAAAAGTCAAATATATTTTTAAAACAAGATAAGATTTTTATATCTAAATATATTTGACAAAATAATTAATTAAATATGCCTATTTTATTTTATTCCAAAAAATTCATACTATTTGCTAAAAAAAAAGGCCACAACTAGTAATTTTTTTCTGCGGATTTTTAAAAATGTAATTTGCCTATTAGAGTTTATTGGAGAAAAGATACTACAGTAATCCCTCAATTATTGCGAATTCACTACTTTGCGATTTTTCCCACTATTATTAAAAACATTTTTAAGTTCATAAAATGTTAAAATTATAAGCAGAAGCCACTTTTTCAACTGATTTTTTTAAGTGACAATTTTCAATTATGTCTGGTCTACATTAACCACAATATTCAAGGGACTACTGTATTTGCTTAAAAAACAAATTTAGGACCCAATATTAACTACCTATTCATTAATTAATTATGTATTTTCTTATTGTTATCATTTGTGCACTTCATGAAGTTTTAAATCTCATTATATACTTACATAATACCAATACACAAAGGCATTCTATTCAATTCAACCAAAAAAACCCTCCAATAATTACAAGCCAAAAATCCACCCTAACCTTTTCCTCCCCCTACTGGACGTCTCAAGAATAACACTAGCATTTGTGTAACCTCCCGATGACCAGTCCACGCTTATCACAGGGCCACACGGCGTAGGAGTGACCGCGATAAGCGTAAAAAACGCCGTCAGCCTCTTAATCATCCTTTAAGCATCAACGCAAGGGCACGCCCTTCATCTCCTCCTTTTTGGTGCAAAAAAAGAGGCCCGCCACTAATTCCACTAAAAGGGGGGTCAACCAAGGGGTCTTTGTCATGTGAAATGTGCCTGTCCGTCTCTCTACCCTGCCCCACCCCGTGAAGGATTACCGACGGAATTCCATTCACGTGGCGCCCCCCCGCCCAAAAAAAAAAACAGAGCGGAGATTTAGGACACCCAATACAAAAGGAGCGAGTGGTGCGTAAAGATGGCGCCGTAAAATGCTCATTACGGCGTCGGACGGGGGAGAACGAGGCTCCCACGCTACAGACACCAATGGTTAAGACGGAAAATTACTGAATGGTCGCCATATTAAGTCAACAAATTATAGGTGATACTACAAATATCGGATATCATGTCCTAGTTAACTTTTTTGGACTATAAATAGAAAGTAGTGAGCCAAGTAAATTGTACTAATTGACATTATAACTACATTAAACTCTACTTTAAATAAGGCCTCACTTTTGCATGTTATTGAGTTACAATTTCTCACATATAAGCCACAACCCTTAAAATTGCCTTAAAATCTTAGAATTTTACAATTTCTCGCATTTAAGCCCCAACCCCAATTTTTTTTTGAATTTTACAATTTCTCGCATATAAGCCCCAACCCTTAAAATGTTTGAATTTTACAATTTTTCGCAAATAAGCCCCAACCCTTAACATTTTTTAATTTAGCAATTTCTCGCATATAAGCCCCACCCTTAAAATTGCCTTAAAATGTTGCCATTTTACAATTTCTCGCACATAAGCCCCAACCCTTAACATTTTTTAATTTTACAATTTCTCGCGTATAAGCCCTACCCTTAAAATCGCCTTAAAATTTTGAGATTTTAAAATTTCTCGCATATAAGCCGAACATGCTACTGATTTACCATATTTACTCACATAAAAGCTGTTTTCGTATATAAGCCCCACCCTTAAAATTGCCTTAAAATTTTAGTTGTACAATTTCTCACATATAAGCCACACTAAAATTTTTAGAATTTTACAATTTCTCGTGTATAAGCCGCACCCTTAACATTATAGAATTTTACAATTTCTCACATATAAGCCCCACCCTTTAAGTTCCCTTAACATTTTTGAATTTCACAATTTCTCGCATATAAGCCCCACCCTTAAAAATTGCCTTAAAATCTTAGAATTTTACAATTTCTCGCATATAAGCCACCCCCTTAAAATTGCCTTAAATGTTTTGAAGTACAAATGTGTTACTTTGAAGGAAAAATCTTAAGAAAAATCCTCACAAGTGTTATTTCTAAGATATATAAATCAAAAGCATATTATTAGGTTTAATATAACGTGATTTTTAGCATTTTAAGCTCAAAACTGGCTTCAGGCGGCCCTGATATAAAAAGCAAAAGTGGATATTCTGCTACGGATGAGTGCATTTTTTGAAGGAAGGGTTTTTTGTTTTTATGGTCGTACTCACGTGGACGAACGGAGGTCACTTCGGGCAGAAACAGGAAAGGTTGTGGACGACTCCTAGCAGGAAGCGGGAAGGAAACGCAATGTGCGAACTGCCCTTTGTTTTTGTCTTCCAGTAAGCCAGCGCTGAAAAAAAGCCACCTGCAACTCACAAAGAACACATTCATCAGAAAAAGACAGGAAAAAAAACGTAGGCGGGAAAATCTGCTGACTGGCTTCTTCTACGTGCTGGTCAAAGTGGGATCAAATAAGATGTCTACAAAAGCAGAAAAGATTTTGGAGAAAAAAAATGTCACTGTTTTTGCCATCGAAATAGCTGCTGTTAAATAAATATATATCACTATTATTGTTCTAATAGAACAACTTCCAGATAGGTTACAAATAAAAAAAAATCTACAAAAAAACTACTTTTGACAAAAAAATAAACCCAAAAAAATCATTAAAATGTTGGAAAAATCTAAATAATCAATCAAATAAGGCAAATGTTGAATAAAATGACAACCAAATATTATTTTTACCTGTTTTTGACGTTGACGTCGATTTAACAAAGCCCATCCATAATTCAGCAAAAATTTGAGTTTTTCCTGAGTTCACGTCTAATCCATTTGAAAGTGACAAACAAAACTAAACAAAAAATCACTATAATGTCAGGTAAATCTAAACTATTAAATACATAAAATAAGGCAAATGTTGATTAAAATGTCAATCAAACATTATTTTTACCCATTTCGGACGCACAATTATCACAGCCAATCCATAATTCATCAAAATGTTTGAGTTTTTCCACGAGTACACATCTAATCCATCTGAAGGTGACAAAAAAAATCAATAAAATGTTGGGGAAAATTTTAACAATTAAATCACATAAAATAAGGCAAATGTTGAATAAAATGACAACCAAAATTATTTTTACCCATTTCGGACGCACAATTATCAAAGCCAATCCATAATTCATCAAAATTATACATCTAATCCATTTGAAAAAATGTAATGGACGTCCACTGTTATCAGTTAAAACTTAAAAAATATTAAAAATATTAAAAAAAAAAAAAGCTTTAAGCATTTAGCTTTAAGAGTACTGCTTAAAGCAGTACTCTTAAAGCATTTCTTGTCAACCAGTGACCAGTTACATATCGTATCTCACCTTAACTACAGTCACACTAACTGAGCTGGGAATTTTCCACTCCCTTTGCCTAAAAAAATGTCGCTAAAACCTTGCAAAATCAGGTCATGTCCACCATGTGAACTGTGATGTTTCATTCCGGCCTACACCAGATCAAATCTATATTTAATTTCCCACTTATGGCTGCTAACTAGGTCTCTATTTTTAAATTCTTGCAGTATCAAGGATTTGGATAAAAAAAAATTCTCATGGACGATGACGATGATTGATGTCCAAACCAATAGTTAGTGGACACCGACCCCCCCTTTTAACCCAATTGTGGACAAGCCTGTCTTACTAGTTCGGACTTGTCCAACTGCATTTTTCCAGCCCGGGAGGAAATGATAATGGTTTAGGTTTTACAATGCAAAATAGAGCAAAGTATGAGAGCCGTATAAGCCTCGGGAGCTTTTGTCCTTTCTTTTTGGATCGCTTGAAAGCTCAATTTGTCCTAGTGATGTCATCCGAAAAAGACAAATGGACTGAAATGGAAGATGAGAAGTAGTTATAGTGCAAGTTCTTTAACAAAGTATTAATGGATATGAAGAAAATGGGTTAAAACTTACCAGAATTTCTTGATGGAGATATTGCCAATGGCCATCTTTTAAAAAATATGGATTCAGCAACTCTCGAGAATACGAAAAAAATATTAAAAATCAAATCTACTAACAGATGAGATGGAAAATACATGCATTTAAAATATATATATATTGTATTTGCTGGACTATAAGACTCACCTTTCAGTTTGGCTGACTTAATGGAAAACCTATTATTTATCTATTACCTTTTTATTTTATTCTTACTTTGACATATATATCTTATTTTTAACAACTTATTCCAGTGCAACATCTATTTTTTCCCCATTACATTTTGCATTACTGGCCTAGTTTGACTTAATACTGACTTCAAGTTTAATTTTTTTTTATTTAAAAAAATAAAATACATTTTTTTTAAAATATGTCAAAAAATTTAGACTAATTTTCTTAAAATTGCATTATTTCTAGTTTTTTTTTATATCTGAAAAAACGTAAACAAAGCCCATTGTGCAAAACCACCATTAAAAAAGCATGACATTTTAACATTAAATTCCACCCTTACATAATATTGACCTTTTCTATGATATGTCAACAATACGTCTCCATAAATAAACTCCTTTTACAATACACAATTTGACTCAAAAAATCATTCACTGACATGAAGACCAATCAACATCCAGTCCCTTTGGACAGTAAATCCAAAAAGTGCTTGGACATCTATCAAAACTTACCACTTTAACATGTACTCACCTGTTTTGTAGTATTTCAACATGTTTTTTTGTTTAGCCAGAATGACAGAATTTCCTGCTACTTAGTCACAAATTGAGCTAACATGTTGAGGCAAACACTGGAATTTACAACATGTGCTTTTTTGGACTAAAAAAGCGTCAACGTAGAACCAAAAAAAAAAACTAAAATCGCAATAACGCCATAATAATAAAAAACTGGGCAACATTTTCACCAGTGCACTAAATAGTTCTTTATTTAAAAAAAAAAAGAAAGAAAAAAATGTCACGACAATGTGGCGACTGTCTGAAAACGACGTTTAGTCCAAACATGTTAAATTCTGCGCATTTAAAAATTCCATCTACCAACTGTAAACTCTGTGAGAAGTCATGATCTAAAGTGCTTTTTTTTTGGTGGATAAGAGAGCGCAACCATAACAATGAATAATACTTTTGCTTTTACCATAAAAAAATGTAATAAAAAAAAAATGGGCAAAAAAAAGTGAAAATCTCATTAACTAATTTCTCTTTAAAATATTTTTTCCATTTTTTTTTTGGTAAAATCGGCGCACCAAACGAGTCCCAACTTTGCAACCATCCCTCAAACCTTCTCCAAAAACGGTCTAAAACTTTCTCATCATTCTTACTTAGTTCCTTCACTCATCACTTCCTGATCCAACTTGGTCATGTGACTAAAAGGTTGTGTTCACACTTGCGACGTTATGCCGCCATTTTAACAAAAAAACATTCCCTCCATTAAATCCAAGTACGCCGTTTGGTACTAAAAAACATTAGCTATGGTCCTTCTGTTCCTCTTTTGCCCGAGTTTTTGATTGGTCTAGGTCCGCCTCCTTGTTTTGTGAAGCATTCTGAGAACTAGTCAACTGTTGCCAGAGGTCATTTGCAGTTGGCCTTCGCCCAAGTCCTCAAATTACCACAGTCCATTTACTTAATCTCCTTCCACTGGGCGCTCCACTAAAAAAGGCAAACGTGCCCTGACTGGAGTTCAATCGCAACTTGCCTTGACTCAATCCCATTGGCCGAATGTCTCCAAAGCCAACAGTCCATTTAACTATCTTATAGACTATAAACAGTAATCAGAACCATGTTGGTGTTCCAGAACGGGCCTTGAAGTGGTCTTAAGAAGTTGACTCAGGATCTTTTTGGTCCGAGACGTCTTCACACTTGACTAAAATCTGCCAAAAAACACTTAAAACTGAATAAAAACCAAGTTTTCAAGTAGTCTCGGCTCACATGATATTTCCACTTGGGTTTTTTGGGTGAATTTGACCAAGTGAAGTTTTTACTGAAGACCACCGCAATCGGGGTTGCGTTTTTTTTTAAACATAACAAGTGTGAACACATCCCAACCGACAAGTCTTTAGAGCCATAGAAACCCGAGACGACGACAACAAGCCAGACCCCCCGATTGGACTCCAGAAAATCCTTCATCGGTAAGCGACTCCCAGTCATTTTTTTTATCGTTTCTTCCTCTGCTGCCGAATAGCCTTCCGATGTTTGAGAATAAGATCGTGAAGCCGATCCAGACCCTCCCGGAGTCCGTCCCCGATGATGGCGCAGGCGGGTTGAAGGTGCCACGGCGTGGCGGGGCTCAATTCCTTTAGCGCCAGGAGTTTCTCGATTTCGGCCGGTCCAAGCGAATGCCTCAAGTCCTGTTTGTTGGCGACTACCAATAGCGGCACGCCTTGGTTTTCCGAACACTTTGCGATCTTGTGGAGCTCCGTCTTGGCTTCTTCCATACGTTCGGCGTCCACCGAGTCCACCACGAAGATGATGCCGTCCGTGCAACGTGTGTACGACTTCCACAGGGGGCGTAGTTTCTCCTGTCCGCCCACGTCCCAGAACTGGAAGGTTACGGTACGTTGGGCGCCCAGGGATACCCGTACGCGTTCGGCGTTGAAGCCCTTGGTGGGCACCGTGTTGACAAACTCGTTGAACTGAAGCCGGTAGAGCACGGTGGTTTTTCCGGCAGAGTCCAGGCCCAGGATGGCGATGTGGAAGGATTGGAAGAAGGGGATACTCGCCAGGAAGCTAGGTTGTTCCGAGAAGCCATTCCCCATCTTTCCTCATGGGGAAGGGGGCGTGGTCAACTTTTTTTTTTCTTGGGCCGATCCACTCGGGAATTTTACGATCCAAAAGTGGTCACAGCGGGATCCTGAAAGCAAACAGACGGTTATTTTAGATGCAATAACATACAAAATAAAAAATATAAACGGAAAAAAACATGTTTGATCATTACTAGCAGCTAGAGCTGGGCGATAAAACCATAACGATAATTATCATGAAATAATTTTTGTCAACAATAATGTTAGAAATATGGGTAAATATGATATGATAAAAATGTTATAATTTTAAACTGCAATTACACCAGCCCACCACAACGGAGAATGGGGGCGCTGTTGCAAAATTAAACCTAGTTCCAGAGAATGATGGGAAAATGTTTTTTAGCATGTTAGCAATAGAAGCTAGCACTGAGAATGAGCGGAAAATGACAATAACACTGCCAAAATAAATGTTTACGAGATTCAGGACAACTCTGAGCTGATCCAGTAGAACACAAGTTTATTCTTTGCTTTTCATAGTGTAAGGGGAGTTTTAATTACACGACAGAATATCAAAAATACTCTTTAAAATCACATTTCACTCTTATAAAGTAAGGTAACAGTTACTGTTACTTTAATATTTGAATAAGGAGGAAAGTAATTTATTTACTTATTCAAGTTTGAAGTTTCAAATTCTAAACAAGATATGATTGTTATCGTGATTATTATCGAAATGGACAGATCTTTTTTTTATCGTGATAACAATTTTCTTCGTATCGCCCAGCTCTACTGCCAACCTTCCCTGAAAAAAATGGATTAGACACCTATTTTCAGTAGCAGACAATAGGTTATATAATCTTGAAATGACAATCTTTTTACACGCTTTTATGACTCATTGGAATTTGTGGCAGGGGACAAAACAGCCTTTGCAAATAAAACAAATTCCAGGAAAGACAAAAAAACTGCCTTTCCAAATAAATCCAATTTGAGCCAATTAAAAAACGAGTGTGAACATTCTGTTCTGCAAACACTGAGTCAACATTAGCCAAATTCTTCTTTGCAACACCTAATGACAAAGAAATCCCACATTTGGATTAGTTCCAGTTTAAGTGGCTGAATAGAAGCGAAACCAGTTTTGACTTCATGCACGCAACCGATTCTTGGAAAAACTCAAATCCTCCCTCAAAAGCATTTGCATGAAAAAATATAATATATTATGGAATATCCCTTAAACCTTGCTAAAAAAATACACCCAAAACATGTTGGCATTTAATGTATGCAACCATCTTAAAAATAGAACCTGTTACAGTGAATCACCCTTTAAGAAAATAAAGCTTAGTAAAATACCATCTAAACTAAACATCATCATTCAACTATATGAAAAATAATAACAAAAAAATATGTATTATGTAACGCTACTTTAATACAAAGATCACACATGAACCAACCGTTAAAATGTGCGTAGTAAGACATAAAAGACAATCCATAAAATCCTATAGATCTAAACATTTACAAGCATTCTTAATAAATCCCTGACCTTAAAAGAATCCCCCAACACTATATTATATTTTTAAATTGAATTTATCCGGTTTATAATTGAAGATTTTGTTGCATACCTCCAGTGGAGCTTAACCTACCACGTAAACCTGTTTTTATTACAGGCGGAGGGGGGGCACCCACACACACACGCACAGGGAGGGCAAAAAAAACTGCACATATTCGGTTACCTACCAGTCCAATCTTCCCCTTTCCGCGATTTTAAGTCGTGTTACACCGCTAAAAAGACGTTCCGTGCCGTTAAAAGGTTGATTTAATCCTTTATGCACCTCCACGGTGAGAACGAGGCGAGTACGTCGTGCTTGAACGCTCAAAGGTTAGCGAAGAGCAGACTGACGACGCTAGGACTAGAGTAGAGGGAGTAAACGCCCATATCGAATCGATCGCGGCACGCTATTGGCTCACGCGTTCCTCTAGCCAGCTTCTCATTGGCTTCTCGTAGTTGTCAATCACTAGTACGCCCTGGAATGAGGATCACCTGTTGCAGTTCCGGTGGACCCCGTCGTCATTTTAACTTGGTTTCTCAATTTTAACAATCTGTTGAGTCACAACTTGCCTGTTGCTGTTGCCCCATGAATAGTATTATAAAGTATTTTACACATCACACATTCCTCAGGAAATATCACTTACCTACGTTGGAATCCCAGTGTGTATATTTTAGACTCACGTTTGGATCCTAATGGCACATGTTAGGTGTTTTATTTATTTGAAAAATAAAATGATTTCAATTACGGTACTTCTTTTCTGCAACATTCGTGCGCATTCCAGCTGTATGAATTCGCTTTTTGAAGTAGAAATAAAAGTCCAGGTTAGAAAAGTGAACGTGTACTTTCACTGTTTATGGTTACTAAGCTCATGGCAACAGTTAGCTTTGCTCATTTAGTAGTCTTTTTGCGCATGCGCCATGTCAGGGTGCCCCCTCCCCTTGCGCGTGTTTGTGTTTGAAATGATTGGTCGAGAACCAGGAAGTGAGTACACTCATTGTGCTTTAATAGCGCCCTCGGCCAAGTGTTGGTCATTGGTGGTACTGACATAACCTCGGGTAAACTAAACATTAGTCTAAATTTGACGTGTGCTCTTTACAGTATACATTTATATGCGGGGCACATTTTATGGAATATGGATTGTAAATAAATAAAAAGGATCCCTGGGGATCAAAACAACAAAAACAGATGGAAGCCATAAGGCTATGTGCCTAAGCTTTGTTTGTATTAGATATTTTTAATGTCTACATGCTTAAAGATTGAACATCTGTTGCAAATATTCCACATATGCTTATGGCACGCGTGTTTACCATTTTTTTTAAGGGCGTGGTGGGCTTCGAATGAGCAGCTGTCCAGGCAGAAGCGGACCCCCGGGGTCAAGTTTGACCCACTGGCATGCTGCCTTCAATATAGCACTTGCATGACATTTAACATCAAAGTCTGAATGCAGCTGACATTTTCATAAAAAAAAAATCAACCATTGCTCTCACCAGCCTTTTGTTGTTGTTGTTGGGATTCTGCCTTGGAATTATATTCAATACAAAAGTTGTTTTCTTGCACAAATAGATAATAATTGTTGTAGTAATTTCTTTTTACTCTTTCCTTTTGTATACTTTTCAGAAGAAGTTAATATCAGACAACTTTGAGAGGTATTATACATTAAATATCTATGATGAATACATTTTAAGGCTTCTTGTCCCTGTAATATTCCTATATATTTATGGATATTTATTTATTTTTGATTTAAATGTTTGTTGTTGTTATATTTCACTTCGTGGTGAAGTTTTAAATCTTTTCATACTTATTTAATGCCAATAAAAGTATTGAATTCAATTAATTTATTCATTGACCCATTTTTTGCTGGTCAAAATGGGGACTACACTACCACCTTGTGGTCAAAAAGGAGAATACATAAGCGAAAAAAACTCGCAAAATCTGACTTACCTTCATGTTGAGCTGGATAGGGGTGGGGGGGTGGGGGGGGGGGGGGGGGTTGGGGTCAAAGGTGGTCTTCACCATGGACCGTCTTTAGCCAAAGGCCCAGCGCGAACGTTGTCCCGTGGCTGACTCGCTCTACATCAGGACCAGTAGGAGGCGCATCACGCATTAGGACGCTGACGGGCATGGAGTCTTCAGTGAGTCCCCCTTCGGCGGACACCTGCGACATACTGGAGAGGGGTCAAGGGTCACCTGGTTGTAAGGCAGTTTGGGGTCAGAAATGTTGTACCTGACAGAGGCAGGGAGGCCGTGCGATTTGTCTTTGGCGCCGTCCGCGGCGACTACCACGGCAGTGGCTAGCCGTACGTCGGCCCAGAGGCAAGCGCTGACCTCGGCAGGAGAGGGACGCAGGTCCTCCTGATGACATCATCATCATGCATTTTTAATGATGCTTTATTGTTCAGTAGGACTGTCATAAATAATTTACAAATTGGCAGTGGATTACTAATTATTCAGCAACTATTTACAGAGTTGATTATTATGAATAATATAAATTCTTATTAATAAATGCTATAAAACTTTGATTTGTTTATTCTTCAAGAAATTTATTTTTTTCTATATAAAACTTAACATATAATCCTAATTTATTTAATGTTTTTGTAATTTAATTAATTTCAATAATGTGAAAGTATTTTCTTATAATAATGCTCTTATTTAATGATTATTATGAATAGTATAAATTAATATAAATTAATGATATAAATGATTATTATTGATCAATTATGTATATTATTAATTAACTATACAAACCTTTGATTTCTTTATTCTATTAAAAAAAGATGTAGATTTAATATTCTAACTCCTCAAAGAATGAAAATTAGATATTAAAAAATGTGAATCCTCCCCAAAAAGTTTACCTGTAGCTGCAGGTGAGTGCGGTTCGACCTCAGCAGGACATAGACCACTAGGTGGTGCCGCTGGGGGTCTCCTCTACTCAGCATCAATGGGTACACCGACTAATACACATCATTCGTTGATTAATCTGATTATAATGCCACCAATAGTGTCCATACCACTCACTTCCCACACCCCCAGAACCTTCGGAGTCAGGAATTGCTCCGCCTCCATCTCCAACCCGGTTTCTTCTTTTAGTTCTCGTAGACCCGCCTCCACGAGCTACAAACAAATACACTCTTATCACCTGTCAGCTAGCACGGCATGGTCGCTAAACAAGGGTTGGGTTACCGTTTCATCCGGTTCGATGTGGCCTCCTACAAAAAAAGGGGAGGAGTTATAAAAATGTACCTTGCCACATACCAGAAAGCATCTTACCTGGTGGTACCCAAAGATTTGGGAATATTCGTAAATGTTTTGCACGCCGTGTGAGCAAAACTCTCTGATTGGATGACTGCAGGATGATAGCCACGCCCACATCCACACCTCTCTGTTCAGCATCCAAAGGGGGAGGAGTCGTGGACAGGTGTTTGATGGGACAGAAGGCGGGTCTCTGACAATTAAAATGATGTCATCAGAAAAATGTTCACTCCCAATTTATGAACATTTTAACTACAATACCTTTAGTGGGACGCCCGTGGGGTCTGGGGAGATTAGTAAGCGGTTCTGATCCACTCGATAGTTGACGTTAACAAGGTCAGCGGTGCCAAAGTGACCCGTGACACTCTGAGGACGCAGATGAAGCCGCCATGTTGAGTTCATTTACTGCTTCGGGTATGGGAAAAGTCATTCACCTGAAGGAAATGGACCGCCTGTGGCGCTGCTCCGTCCTTACACACCCACACAAGAACCTTCCGAATCCCGGCCATTTTGTACTATTTGACGGTTCCTTTGGACCAAAACACAAGTCAATACAGAAAAGTCAGTCTATTAACTCATTGGCTGCCATTGGCGTTTACCCTCCCAGTTCCAACTGACTGGACGTTTATTGCTGTCAATGGCAGTGAAATATTTAAGCACTTTATAAATAAATTGTACGATATTTTTGATCTTACTGATGCAGGCGAAAACCTGTGCTAGCAAGCTAGTGTTAATGAAAATAGAAAGTTATCAGGCAGCTCATTTAGCGTATTTTCTTTTACTTGTTGGAGATTTTATTTCCAAATTACATATAGCGCCACAACATAAAATATAGATAAACGATAGATACACATAGAGACAATAACAGTAGAAAGTAAAGTTTGTAGACCTACGAGACAACAAAAGAGACAGCCAGGTGTTTTGAAGGACTAAGACGAGTCGCGCCATTGATTACCTCACTTCCGCCTGGCTGTCGTTTTGCCGTTTTGAATTTTTTTTTTCCAAACTTAAATGAATATAAACACTAATTTCCACGAAAATCATTGTCTATGCTTTTCCACAATTTATAAAAACAAAAAAAAAATGATTCTTGAGAATGGAATTTGCAGTTGTGACGTATTCTCCCCTCGACACAAGTCAGCCCCGAAACTAGCCTTTCTATCGACGTTGACATTTCATCTTGGAGACATTTATACAGGTATAATCCGTTCAAAACAGTTATACCATTTATTTAAAAAGAAGTTTTCGAAGGCACCTTGATAAAAATTGGAAGCGATGTCATGCTTTTTTGGTTGCCACCGAGCTAAAGCGAGCCATCAGCGTCGATAGCTGCCATGCTAGCGCTAGTAAACAACACAAGTCCGAGGATCATTGTTTACATGCACTTCATGTCAGGTTTAAACTTTCAACATTGTCAAACTAAAGCTAAATGTGATTTTATATTTAATTTAGTACTGCATACAATAGGCTCATTGATTGTCAACTGCTTAAAATAATAATAAAAAATAGTTTAGAAAAAAATAATATTTAGTTACAATTAAAAATATTGACGCAATACTGATGACATGCGAAAATATGCGCTATTTTAACCTTTTAATTTAAAGTATTTCAATAATATTTGAAAATCAAAATAAAATAATGTTTTTTTCCCATTTATATTTAATTATACCCGAGCGAAGTGGTCCAGAAAATGGCATGAGATGAGATTTAATTAGAAAAAAATATAAGACAATAGTTCTTGTCAACAATTTCTTTAAACCATGAACTAACTATTGAAATCATCATTTTACTTGACAATTTTTCAAAAGTATTTTGTTGATTATTTCTGCAGGCCATCAAATGACCCTTTCCATTCTTTCCTCCAAAAATGGAATAAAGCAGCACCCCCAAAAGATGATGTAGAAGAAATAGCATCCTCAAAGTTAGTCTTTCTTCCGGTGAAAGACAACTTTTAGCTATGGAGTCCGGGGAAGCAGATACCTCCGTCACCCTTATCATCAAAGCTCCTGACCAGAAATACGACGACTACACTATCAACTGTTTCCTAAGTTGGACAGTGGAGAACCTCAAGAGTCACATTGCTAAAGTCTACCCCAGCCAGCCTGTAAGATATTTTCTTCCTCATCATAACATTGCTTCTGACTTGAGTTTTTCCTCAAAAACTCTTTTCAAAATTTCTATTTGTATTACAGCGCTCCAGAGATCAACGACTAGTCTACTTGGGAAAGCTCCTGCAGGACCATCTGCAACTCCGAGACATCTTAAGACAGGTTTGGTATTTTCTTGCATATTTGTCACTAAAAAAAATGATGACTCAGTTAAGGGTAGGGCTTATATGTGCATAAATTAGACTTGACGTCCACGAAATACAATAACACAAGAGAATATGGCCGATATGGTCATTTACATCAAAATAGAGAAAAGATAAACAGATAAAACGCTACAAAAAATAATTTGGATGTCTATGAATTAAATTCAAGAAAAAATTTAACTGTATTTTGCATAAAACTTTGAAAAACTCACTTACTTGTGCCTGCCATTGCTTGCTTAGGGTGCCGCCATCTTACCTAGAGATGACAAACTAGACCAGGGGTGGGCAAACTTTTCCGGCCTGGGGGCCACATTGACTTTAAAAATGTGCCGGATGGGCCAGGGTCAGCACAAGATACGATACACATAAAAAAGTGCATCCGTTAATAGTACATATGAAACATAAACAGAAAAAAAGGTTTTAAAAGTATTAACATACTCATCAGTTATCATTAAAGTAAAAAGTATAAAGTACAAAGTCAAGTCAAAAGGAATGAACTAGACCACTACGGACATATTTCCGGAATGTACTGCTCACATGACTTACTTTTTAAATCCTGTAAAATCCAGTTTTTTTCCAAATAGTCATCTAAAAATACAATTTTTTTTACTCCCATGTTATGTTATACTTCAACGCCATTTTCTCGTGTTTTCTCGTTAGGACCACCATCAAGACGAGTACCATATGTTACACCTAGTGTGCAACCCTCGCCCTCCACCCCACAACACCTCCTCACCCAACGTGAGTAAACACAATTTGAGGAAAATTGTATACTCCTTAAACCTCTCATTTCTCTTACAGAGTCCTGAAACTGCAAATTCAGGACTTGTTGACGGTCCTAGTATTCCCGGAGGTCCAAGTGGACTCAGGCATCGGGTTGACCCCTTCAATGCGAACCCTCAGAGTCCCATTGGTGCTTCTCAGATGTAAGCAGGACCATGTGACCTTATGTTTACTACATGTGACGATGACATCCATCTTTGTTTTTATTCTGGATTACTAATTAGGTCTCATGGAGGAACTCAGTTTTCTTTCCAAGGTGGCCAAATGACAGCCATGCAAATGTGGTATTGGCAGCAGATGTACACACGACACTATTACCTGCAGTAGTGAGTATGATGACAAAATAGATGATTTTTTGTGTGTGAAAGTGGCGGCCCGGGGGCCAAATCTGGCCCGTCGTATCATTTTGTGTGGCCCGGGAAAGTCAACTTTCTGTTTTAGGATCAAATTAAAATGAAGAGTATAGATGTATATTACATTTCCTGATTTTCCCACTTTTAAATCAATAATTGTCATTTTTTCATTAATTTTTCAGTGTTTTTAGTTCAAAAATCATTTTGTAAAATCTAAAAATATATTTTTAGATTTATATTTTTATTTTTTTAGATCTATAAAAAACTGAATATTCAGGGCTTTTAATCCAGTTCTTTTAATCCATTTATAATAAAAAAAATCGAAATATTATATCTAAAATAGTCCGTCCCACACGAAATCAAGTTGACACCCTAACACACACAGCTAGCATTATGCTAACACTTTAGCTTTGCTAACCCAGATTCTTAAAAAAATCTGGCATACCATCTACAAAGGGGGTATTTTTTTGGTTTAGTTTTTGAAGTACCGTATTTTCACAACTATAAGGCGCACTTAAAAGTCTTAAATTTTCTCCAAAACAGACAGTGCGCCTTATAATACAGTGCGTCTTATATATGGAAAAATTTCATTCATTGATGGTGCGCCTTATAGTCGTGAAAATACGTTTGTTTTTCTACTGTACGTCAACCACAACTGCAGCCATTTTTGTTTTTCTCCACTTAGTCAAGCAGCAATAGCAGCCTCACAACCCCGTAGCGCCTCCTACCCACCCAACGAAGCCATACAGCCCATCCCCGCCGCCGCCCCCCTGCCAGAAAACCCAGCACCGGCACCCCAGGCCGATGGCGAAATCCAGATGAACGCGCAAGGCGGCGCAGTGAACGCAGACGAACTGGACCACGATTGGCTGGAATGGCTCTACGCTATTTTCCGAGTCGGCGTTCTGCTCAGCTTTGTTTTTGTGTACTCATCCTTTGGACGCTTTATGGTGGTGTTGGGGGCCGTCATGCTAGTCTACATGTAAGTGAAAAATGCTTGTGAATCGCCCGGATAAGTCGATGTTGACCAGTCCTGTTTTTAGGTATCAGGTGGGCTGGATTCCCTTGAGGACGCCGGAAGAACCGCGGCCAAACTTTCCGGAACAACCTGAACAAGATCAAGCTTGGGAAGAAGCAGAGGTGCAACGCGGAATGCAAGAATTGGTACGTGCTGATTTATTATTTACATGTTTATCCGTCTAGACCAGGGGTGTCAAACATACGGCCCGCGGGCCGGATCCGGCCCGTCTGGTGGTTTGGTACGGCCCGGGGAAGAAAGCTGCATTGTATAAAATAATGAATTTTCTTTAAAATTTGTAGTTCTTGTATTATCCGCTAGGGGCGCAGTGTTTTAGTACGTGCAGACAACATGAATTGACATTTATTTATGTTCTTATGTTATTCTCTTGGTCATAATATATTGTTTATAATGTAAAAGGAACATTCTTTTAATATACTTTTTGATAGTTTACTCATTATTTGCACTAATTATTAGTATAAGTGACTAATTTAAAGGAAAAAAGTGGGCTTATTGTTAGTTTTATGTCATTTTGCAATGAGTTTACTGGTCCGGACCGCTTGATCTCAAATTAAGCTGTATTCGGCCCGCAGACCAAAGTTTGACACCCCTGGACTAGACTCCAGAGTGAGGATCTTTATTGACATTTATTTGACGAAAAGACTTACTATATATGGTCTTTTTTTTTTTAAAGCCTTACTATACATGGTCATTTTTAAGAAAAAACAGCCTCACTATACATGGTCATTTAAAAAAAATAAAACAGGACAACACGCCTACAAGTGGACAATTTCAAATTAGATTTTCTCGCAAATATACCATATTTTTCACCAAAAAATGATGACTGAATTGAGGGTACGGCTTATATGCGCATAAATTACACTTGATATGCCATAACGCATATAAAAATAAACTGTATCTTGCACAAAACTTTAAAAAAAATAGTATAAAAAGTTCAATTCTATCATTTTTTAGGAGCGCGTGATGGACGACGGCGCTGAGGGTGCCGAGCAGGAGCGCCCCGGGGCCCTAGTGGCGGCTTGGGTCTTTGTCCGTGCTTTCTTCACCTCGCTACTTCCAGAAGGGGAGCCCCAACGTCCACCCCAAGTACCTCCAGGACTCCGCCCTCTTGGTTAGAAGAACAAATAAACGAGCCTACAAACTAATGAACTTTGTACGTTTCACTCTGGCTCCCCTAGTGGCGTCTGAGAGAACTGTTCGAAATATAAGATATGTTGTAATAAGCAGAAAATGCTCATTTTGGACTATGACTGTTGAATATGGTGGGAAAATGTGGGTTTAAAATGTTAAATGATGGGGAATTTTGACTGTTGTTAAATGGGTAACTTCCTGTTTATTGTTGGGGGAGGTGAGGATTACAAAATAAGAGTGAAAGTTGCATATGTGAAGCTATATAGGAGCTTATGGCTTATCTACTCAATATTTACCCATGTAAGATTTTTAAATTAAAAACATCTATTAAGGTCTTTTTGGACTAAAATGCCTTCAGTCTGTTTTTTCATACTTTTGTGTTTTATTTTGTATTTTTGTAACTCATCTGCAATCCTGTAGGTAGCAGCATACCCATATTTTGAAGGTAGACTGATGTCAAAGCTAATTTATTTTCATAGAAAAGCAATGGCATGTAAACTGTAAAGTCAAAATATTAGATTAGATTATTTTAGAACTATTTTTTTCATTCTTAATTTTCATTAGCAAGACCGACATAAGACACACAAGGCATTGTAGATCTAGCTAAAAAACTGGAGCCATACGTAGGTAGTCCACAAGGTATATATATACATATATTTATGTTAATACTGTGTTTTATCATATCATGCATACATATTCTGTACTGCTAATCCTCACAAGGTTTACATAGGGTGCTGGAGCCTATCTCAGCCAACTATGGATACCCGGTGGAAGAGACCCTGAATCGCTTGCTAGCCAATCTCTTTGTAGCTAGTGTTAATAAAGCTTTCAATTAGCTTAGCATGCATATTTTGGGGATGTTGGCAGAAAACCAGAGTACCCAGAGAAAACCCACAAAACCCAAGGACAATATGTTATCCTCACAAGGTTTGCATGGGGTGCTGGAGCCCATCCCAGCCAACTATGGGCACCTGGTGGAAGAGACCCTGAATCCCTTACTAGCCAATCCCTTTGTAGCTAGTGGCAATCTAGCCTTCAATTAGCGTAGCATGCATATTTTGGGGGTATAGGAGGAAAACAAGAGTATCCAAATAAAACCCACTCAAACCTAGGGAGAACATGCTAACCCCACATAGTGGGGAATCACCCGGTATCGAACCCCCGACCCTAAAACAGTGAGACTAGCACCCTAACCACTCAATCACCGAGCTGTCTTTCATGTAATGGACAATCTCATTGGCTGCCATTGACATTGGACTTTTTGGACAACTGACCGTCTGATGATTGGACGTCCTTTACCGTCCATGAAGCCGAAATAAGTGGACTGGTAGAAAACCGTCCGTAACGTGATCAGCATGGATTTCCGTGTCCCTCTCTCAATGAATTATGCACGTCACAAGCTTGACAGACATTTGATTGGGTTACGTCCATTCCCCGCCGCTAGCCTCCCATCCAATCGCGTTAGGATCGGAGGCCTCGGAGGACGCTCGTAGGAGGTTTGCTCATCGTATTAAGTCGTTGTTATGCTGCTATCAAACCCGTTTTGTCTTTAGAGGACGGACTCACTTCATTACCAGGAGGACGCCACACTTTGGCGAGGTTTATCTCGGGTCAACATGTGAACGTCTGCTGTTAGCATGGCTAAAGTTACAAATGCCTCTACATACAACATTATCAAACTACCAAACAAAAACAAGATCCAAGTTACAAAATCTCCCAAAATGTCAATACATTTTCTTGCATTGTTGTTCTATTTTGAAAATTTTGCACCAACATTGCGTCTTACTTGACCACCCATAGTTCGATCCTTCACCTCATCTCATTTTCTGAACCACTTTATCCTCATTAGGGTTGCAGGGGGTGCTGGAGCCCAGCTGACTCCAGTATAGCCAATCACAGGTCACAAAGACATTAATGACCAGTCACTTGTAGCTAGGGGCAATTTAAAGTGTCCAATCAGCATGTTTTTGGAATGTGGGAGGAAATCCTGGATTCGAACCCAGAAACCCAGAACCGTTAGGCCGATATGCTAACCACTTGCTCCACCGCGCCACTTTCGATCCATTAAAATTTATTATTTATTTTGAGAGATATAAAACTAAAAACTGAAATTGTACAGTTTTTTCCATTAATTTAGAAATAATAAAATGATTAACTCCATCTAGTGTTGAAAATGAGAATTACAACAGAATGTAGCCTGAATCTAAGCTTGTTTTGTCGGCCATATTCAAATATATTTACATATTTTGGCTAACATAACGTCTTTCTGAAGGAAAACATTATTTGACACTTCTAATAAGATGGAAATAATATTAAATGCATTTTTTTAAAGTATCTTGAAGTCTGAAAAACAAAAAATAATTCAAATCACATCACGTCCGTGTCAATTTTTTCGCATGTTAGCGAAAATCCGTTTACAAATGTCAGTGTTGCGAAGGTTATTGTTTTGATCTAAACGTGTTACAGCAACATGGCCTTTCAATTGCGATCAAGCCGTCTCATTGGTCGGCTCGAGCGGCACTTTAGTGCCGTCCTGGATTTGAAAGCACTTTGCGGCTAAATGCCCAAAGACACGCCATCCATCATGCGGCCTGCTCTTAAGCTATTAGCATATTGTTAGCAAGATGGCCGCCTGCCCGTAGAAGGGACTGTTAAAAGTTGCTTTGTAGAAAAAAATGGGATAAAATACTAAATTGAAAGAAAGATAAAAGTACACAAAACTTGTACTTGGATATGTTGTCTGCCATTGATGGTAATAGATGTCTAATTGGAAGTAGTAGTTTGTTGTTGTTAATTATTTGTGCACATGTATAAGTAGTTTAGAGTTTAATAATGGCGATTTTTGATTTGACTTTGTTTAATATCCTTTAAAAATGAATTTAGGAATTTAATTCATAAAACAATAGTTTCATTGTAGGGATTTAATTTTATGAATTATTTATTTTAAAAGCAATTGGGGAAATTATTATTTTCACATCTATATGTATATAGATATTTTAATATTTTTATGGCATTTAATAAGGATTTAATTTGATGAATTATTTATTTAAAGATAATTGGAGAAAAAAGTTATTTTAACATCTAATTACCTTGAAAAATACAATATTTTTTTTATATTTTTATGACATTTAACAATGATAGCAATTGACCTGTATTTTCATTTTAGAGATTTAATAAATGGCCAAAAAATAACTATATTTTGTGTTTTAATAGGACTTTTAAAACAAGTTTTCAACATAAAAATAGATTGAAAGTTAAATATTTAAAATATAGTTTTTTTTCTATGAATTTAATAAATAAATTCATTGCAATATGTCGCGATATTAATTATCATATTGTATTAATTATATTTGCCATAATTGATGTTTATTAATGCATTTATTATAGAATATGTATATTTTTAGTAGTATGTGTATCAGTAATAAAGTTGTTATACTTAAACAAAAATGCAAATATGCACTTTAAATAATTTTTCATTATTAAATAGCAATAATTTTATATGTATCGACCACAATATGACATAAAATAAATAGAAATCGATCCATTTTTTTGGGTGGTGATATATATTTCTCAAGTTTGACAAAGTACTTTTGTAACTTTTGAAAGGTGATACATTAGAACATCATTTTCAGACAACCAAATAAATATATTGCACTTAAAAAAACAAAAAAGTCAATAAAACAACACACACTTGTTTGGTGCTCACATGACAACAAACAAACAAAAAATGTGTCCTTTGTCCTTTTTACATTCAAGAAAACCAAATAAATATGCAAATATGCTTTTTTGTACAGGGAATAGATAAAGTCTACACACCCTCAGTGATTGGACGTCTATTTCCGTCAATGGCAAAAGGGTGTGTAGACTTTTGACTTAAAAAGCATGATGACAATTCCTAGGAAGACTCAATGGATTTTTTTTACTTTTTTTTTTTAAATCCCTTATCCTAAGAAACTAAGTAAGTATGTAGCTCGTTAGCGTTAGCCTAACAAGCTAACTAGGCATTTTGCTTTGTTGTTTTTCAGCTTTTATTTTGGATTTCAGTCCAACATGCGCATTTGTAGTTTTTGTTTCTATGGTAACGTCTGTGCTAACTTTATTTTTTGTATTTTTGACAAAAAACTTTTTTTTGTCTTGTCAGCTTCGGATTAAAGTTTTTAATTTTGGGGATTTTTAGTGTTTACAAGATTTTTTGGTTGGTTGAGGAACCCATTTGAAAGGATTATATAACGGGAATAATAAAGGGATTCATATTTTTGAATGGGGCATTTTTTTGGTCAAAAAAGGGAGAAAAAAAGTTTTGATTGAAAAAGTTTTTAGGTGGCGTAATAGTTTAATAGTCTTAGGTTAGGTGCTAAATTGTTGTTGTCGTCATGGATTTGAGGGAAAGGTCGTTTTTTTTGTAGACAATTTAGTAGATTTTGATTAAAAACATGTCATTTTAAAATAAAAAAATTGGTTGAAAATAATGAAATTAGAGAAAGAGAATTTTAGTTTAGAATAATAGTGAGGGGAAAAAGTTTCACTTATTAATAAGTCAATTTTTTTGCAGTTATATGTCTTCATTTAAAAAAATGGCCCAAAACAATTTTCATAAAAAATAATTTAACCAAAAAATTTAACAAAAAAATACATAAAAAAATGCTATTTCCAATTTTAGCAATAAGCAAAAAAACACTAAATAAAAATATAAAAAGTCATTATTTTTGTTTGTTTTTTTTAAAGAAAAATAAGAACAACTCAATTT
Source organism: Stigmatopora nigra (assembly GCF_051989575.1). Classification (NCBI taxonomy): domain Eukaryota; kingdom Metazoa; phylum Chordata; class Actinopteri; order Syngnathiformes; family Syngnathidae; genus Stigmatopora; species Stigmatopora nigra. The sequence goes on along the minus strand of NC_135514.1, from coordinate 13,743,929 downwards.
AGGCTCAAATCATGAGTCATTGTTCTTCTCTTAAATAAAATAAAAATTCCCGTAATATAACCCTTTTTGTTTTATGAACTGTTTTCCATCCAAGCCGCAATTTGACGTCCTCCCCACAGGTCAAAGGTCAACAAAATTATTTACAGAGGAACACAGCCCAGTGAGTCATACGAATGGCGTCATGACAGCGGAAGAGTGGCGAAGACCCTGAATGGCGGCGTATGGGCCTTGCTGGAAGTAATGGTGGTAACGTGGCACGTGGAAGGACGGGAAGGAGGGCCCGCCTCCACCGCCACCCCCACAGGGCGCAAGCGGCCCCACGGCCAGCCGCCCGTAAGGCGCTAACGGGCCTTGGATGGGGTGTGGCAGCGATGGGGGTGGTTGGAAACCCGGGAAAGCCGCCGCGCCGCCGCTCACCCACGAGCTCAGCGATAGGTTGTCTGAGGTGGCGAAAGCCGAGCCTGTGGATGGCGAATGGTGTGAGTTGGGGGGGTTGGGTGTGGGTTGGGCTAAGGGGGCGAAGCTCACCTCTGCCGTGTGAGGGGTGTCCGTCATCGGGGGGGCGGTCCTCGTCCCCGGCGTATGTTCGGATGGGCGAGCGGGCGTATGAGTGCTTGTGGATTAGGTTTTCCACACTTTCCCTGCAGCAGAAGTCCAAGAGAAAAGCCGCACATAAATCTCTTTGTTTTATAAGGGCGGTGTTTTTATGTGAGGGTGTTCCCGGTGGTGGGAGGGGGTAGTGCAGGCGGTGTCAGACGTGGGCTGTGTTAATGTTAACTTGATTTCATGTGGGCTGGGCTATTTTAGATATAATATTTAGATTTTTTATGTTATAAATGGGTTAAAAGAAGTGGATTAAAAGCTCGGAATATTCAGTTTTTTTGTAGATCTAAAACAATGTTTATTTTAGGTTTTTTTAAATATATTTTTAGATTTTAGAAAATGATTTTTGAACTAAAAACACTGAAAAAATGGATAAAAAAATGACAATTATTAATTTAAAAGTGGGAAAATCAGGAAATTTAATATACATCTATACCCTTCATTTTAATTTGATTCTAAAACAGAAAGTTGGCACTCATTATTTACTTTCTTGACCGCATAAAATGATTCAGCGGGCCAGATTTGGCCCCCGGGCCGCCACTTTGACACATGTACTCTAAATTGTCCCTAGCTATAAGTGATTGGTTGTTTATATCATCGTGCCCTGCGATTGGCTGGCCCCCAATTGTCCCCTGCCTCTGCCTTGGAGTCAGCCGGGATAGACTCCAGCACCCCTCGCGACCCTAATGAGGATAAAGCATCCTCATCATCGTCCTCAAGTAAAATGGTCATAATTATAAAGTCATTGAAAAAAAAACAGTTACTAAATTGCACTTTATCTTTAAAAAAGTATCATATACAAGACGATTAAAGTAATACTTTGAAAAATAAACAGAAAAAAATAGAAATACTCTACTTAGGTATAAAAGTTTCATATCAAAATTTAAAAAGTAAATATTTTTAAAAAATCCTACCTCAAGAAATCAAATAAAATTAATACTACCAAACTCATAATAAATAATAAATATCACCCCCCCCCCATTTCCTCTATCAGCCACTCAGCCAAACATGTTTATCATACCATTTCATTTTTTTATTGACTTCTGCCACTGCCTCGTCGTGACATAATCCATATCTTAATCAAATCTGACTTTGTTTGTCCCGCTTTTTTGTGCGCATGAGCTCATTGGAGTCTTGTCAAGCGGCACTTGTCAAGCCCACTGACACAAATTGTTACTCCAATGGGGGGGTCTGCATTACCCCCCCATCTCCAATCGGGTTAGCAAAGTGCAATATGTGTCAGCAGAACAGTACAAATGTGCCTTTTTATCGGCGCAACCCTATGGCAAAGTCCCATCACGCCATGCATGGGACGGCGAGGGGGGCGGGGCCTGCTGGCTTCAATCACTCCGGGTCCACCAATTGGATTAAAGTACGTTTGAGTGCGGGGCAGCATGGCGACTGCCGCTAATCGCATTTTTTTTTTTTTGCTCGTGCAGTTCCCCGGAGATCAATTGAGAGGATTTAATTCGCATTTGGTCGGTGGTTAGCAAAAGTCTGCATACCCGGGTTCGAACTCTAAAAAGTGAGTCTGGGGTGGAAATGCTGATGTTAGTGAATTTTATGGTATTTTTTTGGTATGTAACTGAAATTTGGTGGAAATTGACTAAAAATCAGACAAAACAAAATGGGGGAATATCACTTTAAGAGCCCGAAAGTGGCCTTTGAACAAAATGGCTGACTTTCTGTGGGTGTTTTCCCCGTAAGACTTTTTTTGTGGTTCAGTTTATGATAGAAATAATTATGAAATGTGTATTTTTTAAGGGAAAATGGACTTAGGGGTTCATTTAAAAAGAAAAAAATAATTCTGAAATGCTGTCATGAGTGAATTTTGTGTTATTTTTTTTGCTACGTAACTGAAATTTGGTGGAAATTTACTAATAATCAGACCAAAAAAATTGGTGGTATATCCCTTTAAGAGCCTGAAAAAGAGCAATTATAACAAAATGGCTGAGTTAGTGTGTTCTTTTTCTCGTAAGACTTTTTGTGGTTCAGTTTTTGATGGAAAAAATATTGAAATTAGTATTTTCTTATGGGAAAATTGACTTGGAGGTTAATTTAAAAAGATAAATACATTCTGAAAATGGCTAATATGCGATGTCCAATATTAAATCAAATTTTATGGCCGACAATGACACAAAATGGCTTCCCCAGAATTCCCTGTACCTCTCCATATCCGTCAGCCGTGACGAATCCCGAAATCCTTTGGCAAACGGGTTACTGTCGATCTTCAGCTTGGTGATCTAACCGACCCAAAAAATATGTATTAGTATTTTTCAAGCAGAAATATTCCAAATGTGAAATGGTCTGCTGACCCACCAGCTGGTTCTGGTAGGCGGTGACGGCGGTGAAGACAGTTTCCACAAAAACAAAGGTTCGAAATTCCTCTGACTTGAAGTTAAGGAGTGAAGCCGTGTGCTCCTTCTTTTTAATGATGTGGACACGAGGTTGGTACTTGTGCATGGAGTTTAGGATGATCTAAAAATAAAAAAAACACACAATTCAGACTTAAATGAATATGTTTAGTGAACATAAACATAGAAAATATTGATATTAAACTTAGAACTAACATGTCCATGCTGGTCCAGCTCGTTATTGGTGAGTTTGACCTTCTCAAAGGAAACCATTTGCTTCATTAGCTGCTCACCACTGAATGGAGAGTCGGGATGAACGTACAACCTGTGAACGCACCACAGCCACATGACGTCGTAAAGGTTTCTGATTGGCCAAGAGTGGTCAAATTTGACGTGACAAGGAAATAGTCAGCACACCATTTATTTTATGTTTTTATACTCCTTTAAACCTGAATGAGAAAAAAAATGTAACCACTAAAAAAGTCTACAAAACATCACTGTCTTTATTTGTTTATTTTTACTAGCTCTCGCAAGCAGTTATATGCAAGTGCTATGTATTTTTACCAGCTCTAATTAGCAAGTCATATGTATTTATGCTAACTCTCGCTAGCAAGTGCTATGTATTTTTACTAGCTCTCGCTAGCAAGAGATATTCGTTTATGCTAGCTCTCGCATCAAGTGCTATGTATTTTACTAGCTCTCGCTAGCTAGTGCTATGCATTTTTACTACCTCTCGTCTGTTCCTTTAAATAAAAACTCAAGTGTGCGTTAGCATTTGCTTTCATTTTGTTACTTTTGTATGTTTGTGATGGCTTAAATACAAATGTATTTTAATTTTGTTAATCACCTTTTTATAATTATTTAGCAATGGATTGCATTATATTTGTTATGTGTATCCATTTTAAGATATGGAGTATACAGTCTTTAAATTGTAAATTTGATTATACCTGGCAGGTAAAGGAGGGTCCGCTTTTCCAGCCACCAGCCATGAAGATCTGTGGTAAGCGTATCTGTACCTCTTGTTGTCCACTGGAACAATGTCCATCAAAACAATGTACTTGCACTCCTGCTCTACACCCGAAAAAGACACCCGTATGGTGGGGAACATCCGCCTGGAACGCAAGCACAACAACAATATTTTAGCATCATTATCATTTATTTTTTTCAATTATTGTTCATTTAAATTGGAGGCCTTAAATTGAATGCTAAAAATTAAAAGACTGAATGGGACAAATATTCACTATACATTTAAAATAATAGAGTTTGCATTTAATATATGTTCATTCATGCAAATTGTGATGTATTTCTAATATTGTTACCATATAGTGGGAATTATTGAATTGTAAATTATTTTTTAAATGCATAAAAATGTTTGATAACATGAAGTAAATAACAAAATTATTTTAGGTGTAATCCAAAGGACTCGATTTTTAAAGGTTGAATTAAAATTTTAAGATACACAATAAAGTGAATTCTTTAAGAAAGAATAAATAACAGTGTAAAATACATTAGCTTTATTTATTATTATGATAGAGCATTATTATTTATTCCTTACAACGAAAAACGTTACGCAAACGAAATACAAAACGACCTTATCAAAACCAAATTCATTTTAATAATTAAGCAAAAAAACCCTGTGAAAAACTGCAAATACATTAAAAAAGTAACACCATAATATTCCTCATCATATCAACTACATTAATTTTGATTCATTAGATTTGAAAATCTAAAAACAACATTAATCTACATAAGGCCAAATGAGTATTTTCCATTAATTATTATTATAGTCATCTTTAAAACCTTTAAAGAGGACACTTTCTTACATTTTTTCCCTAATTCTCGTCATTTATTTATTATTATAATTATTTTTTTGTACCTTCCAGACTTGGTGATGATCATCTCCGTCCCGAGTTCGTGGAACTTGTCCCAGAGTTCTTTGGTCTCCAGGCTGCAGGAGATATTGGCCATTTCCTCGCTGCACGGGACCCCCGGGCTACTCGGGATGAGGGGCTCCGTACACGGCGCGACCCCCGACAACAACTCGCCGACGTGCGGCTGCACGACGTCCGAAGACGTCGTCGCCGAGGACGCCGAGGTCGTCGAGTGCTCCGGCTGCCCGCACGAAGACTTTTCCACGAACTGCTCTGAAAACGTAACATTTCAACATAAAAGCACACATTTATTTACAGTGAACACTTCCATTAATGATTTGTTTCTATACTTTAATTTTGAAAACGACAATCGGAAATGATTTACGGCATGAATGACAGCTACGTTTAAAACGCAATGGATTAGAAATGCACTTTCGATGTTTGCGATAAATGAAAGTTAATTCATTAAACACACCAACGTGTGCACGAATGTAAAATTTTAAGTAAATGATCATGTATTATGTTAATAAAATGAAAAAACATTATGTATATGTCTTTAATTTTATTAAGATTATAGAGGCCGTAAATACAGTCACAATAGTCGCAAAATGCATTTCAGTAAACAAACAACATTCGGTATGAATAAAGGTCACCAAAACATACATTTTCATTAATAAAACGTTTATTTTTAATCCCAAGGGGAAATTCAACAGTCCGGCAGTCATATTTTGTTAAGATTTATAGAAAAATGCTAATAGCAGAAATAAAAGATAATAAATAAAATAGGGATATTATGACTAAACTGATTATCTCTCGACTGAATTTAATATAATACACGCAAACATTGAGTAAATAACCTCCAAAATTATTTCCTGTATTCACTCAATAAGAGAAAAATACATAATGCAAAAAAAGTTCTATAGATGGCAAATCCAATTGAATTAAACTATATTTTTTAAAAGATCGAAACACAACAAAAATGGATGTTACAAAATGCATTATAATAGTATATACGCATAAAAACAGATATAAATGGTAATATAAATAGAAACTAAATGAATGACAATCGTCATTAAGAGGCCAGAATCTTGTTTTATATAAAAATAACATTTTCATTTCTATTTTTTAATACAAACTAATCTAAAGCACTTATTTGCCTTCCCATGAAATCCCAAAAACGGTACGTTATCAATATAAGCTTCTTTATTTTTAGCATTTAGTGACCTTGAAAATGGTGGAAGAGACGTACCGAGTGGTTTGATGGTGCTGCCGTCCGGCCCACCGGGCCCACCCGGCCCGTCCTTGTCCTTGCTCGGCTTGCCACTGGACATAAGCGCGGCGATGGAGAAGGCGTTGGCCCGCGAGGAGAGCTGCGGCTTCGGGGAACTCCCGTACTCCATGTCGCTCCTCCGCACGACCACCGAGACGACCCAGCAACTCGACACGATTCAAGTGAGGAGAAGACAAGTGTGCTTTATAAAGGCCGGCCTACTCGCATGTTGAGGGAGAAGAAGAAGAAGGAGAAAGAGGAGGATGAAGAGGAGAAGATGGAGGATATCCAGGACTTCCAGGTGACTTCCAGGCCGGTCAGAAGGTGCTTGAGCTCTAGTCCGATCTTGCTGGAAAGCTCCGAGACAACTTGAGTTTTTGTTTTTTTTGCTCAGGCATGACGTCAGGCTGTCCCGTCGAAGCAGCCAATCAGAGCAAGGCTGCTGGGAAGGGGCGGGCCAGAGCAAAAAGGGGAGAAGACGTCATGCGGTAGGAAGTCTGCTTCTGTTGGGGTTGTTGTGGTTGAACTCAATTCACTAACATGGACGAGGGGTGGGTGTCCAAGGAGATTGGACTGGGGAGGTTGGCAGCAAAAGATTGTTATGTTAAAATGTAGCCTAGGAATGGAACTGAAATATTAGCCAATGCTAGCCCTTTCATTTTAAAATGGATTGGACAGTCAGTATATTGCCGTCATTGTCCAAAAAACAAAATGTAATAATAATTGATCCAGTAATTTCAATTCTTAAAAAATATGGGACATTTCTTTGCTCATTTTTTTGTAGAATATGTTCTGAGTATTATTATTAATATTTTTATTTAGTTATCCAAAATCTTTCTATTTAATCATGTCTATTTATTTATTTATTTTCATCACCATTTATTATTATTTTCCATTTTAATTTAGGCGCATACATTTTTATTTATTGAAATTTGCATTCATTCAATTTCGAATTTTATATATATTTTTTCATTTTAATATTCATTTCTTGATTTTTAATTCGTACTTTGTCATTTTACTTAAAAATAATCTCTATATTTTGGTTTATTTCAACATTTATTGACTTTTTTTCTGCATTTATTTCAACTTTGGTTCATTTAATTCTACGATTCAACTCTTTTCCCCAAACACAAACCCCATTTCATAACTTATCGTCCTCTAAACTGCGCTCAAACCCACGTGAGGGTCTTCGAGCCTTTAGCCGAGTCCAGAATGCAAATGCGACTGTGCAGATATTTAATAAGAGCCCCGCGCTGACAAAGTGGATTAGCGCTCGTTGGCGTCCGCGCTGGATAATGTGCTAAAAGCTTTCCCTCGCGCCGCTCACTGGATATTATTCACACTTTGAGGGGCCGGCGGGGTCTTTGAGGGGCAACGCGGCGCACAGCCAAACGCTTCACTCAATGCCTGGGCGGGATCGTGTTTCTGCGAGCTCCACAGACGCCGATAAGCGTCACTTCAAATGGGAGACGGCCATCAGTTTGACCTCTGGGTCAAAACGCAATGGACGTCTTTAGCTGTCAATGGCAATTAACATCACGATAATCTGAGCCATTATAGACAATGGAATAATTAGCTAAAATGGTTTCATGGTTAAAATGTCAACAAAAACAACTAAACGCTTTGTTTTGATGAGAATGGCTTTTAAAAAAATGACTACACAACTGGAAGAAATCATACATTTATTTATTTTTCATACTGCTTATCCTCACAAGGGTTGTGCGGGGTGCTAGAGCCTATCCCAGCTAACTACGGGTACCAGTGGGGGGATAAGAGGACAAACAACTATTTATGCTAACACTTATAGCTAAGGGAAATGTAGACTGGTAGCTAGCTAGCGTTGCATGTATATTTTTGGAATGTGGGAGGAAACTGGAGTACATGGAGAAAACCCACGCACGCCCAGGGGAGATCAGGCAAATTCTACACTGTGAGGACCCACCTGGGGTTGAACCCTTGACCTCAGCGAGGCTAGACACGCTAACTCAAGAGTGTCTGACTCGGGTTAAAATATATTTTTAGATTTTACAAAATGATTTTTTCAACTAAAAACAGAATTTAAAAAAAAATGACAATTATTGATTTAAAAGGAGAAAAGCCAGATAATTTAATATACATATATAGTTTTCATTTGAATTTGATCCTAAAACAGAAGGTCGGCACTCACGATTTACTTTCTCGGGCCACACAAAATGATGTGGCTTGCCAGATTTGGCCCCCGGGCCGCCACTTTAACAACTGTGCGCTAACTACTTTTCATAGGGCCACCAGAAGAAACTAAATCTTAAAAAACAAACAAAATCAACAACCCAATTATGCTAAAAGCAAATATACCAAAATTAACAACAATGTTAAAGGAGAAAAAACGTAAACACAAAAAATAACAATGCTAGCCATTGTGCACAAAAGTGCATTTATACCAAAAAATACAAAAACAGTTAAAATAGCAAAAAATATGTAACACACACTCCTTTAACCTTGCATATAATTGACAGTAAAGTATCCTCGTTCATTCCCGTCCCGCCAAAAAACTGTAAAATCACGTCTTCAGCATTTTAGGAGTCAACTTTTTTAAAAACGTGATTGACGGGTGGTTCCTCACGGCCCGGTCAGCTTTACGGGTGACAGCCTCAGTGTAATAAACCGTATATGCTGTGTGGTAATGGGGATTTACATGGCCAAAACAGGGCCCGTACATACATTACACGTCTTCCTTTAGGCAAATAGTCGCGGTAATCTGCTGCAAAACGTGGGTGCGGGGCCGTTGGGGTCGGCCGGCGACAACAGCCATTTCATTACGGCCCGGCCTCAAACGTCCCGCCGGGCAATTCAATCACGGGGCGATTATTTTTCCACCAAATTCCACTCTGAGGGGAATTGGCCGCCGACCTCGCGGCACGGGGGCCGTTTATCCGGCGGGATAATGGCGGAGATGCTTTCATTGTCATATCCCTGAGTGCGGCGCGGATCTTGTTACGCGCCACTCACCCATCACGCCGGACGGATTTAGGGCCAAAGTAGAAGAGACTAGATTAAAAATACCATCACCTGGCAAATTGTTACTTGACTTTTGGAGGTGACACTTTTCAACAGAAAATATAAGACAAGGCTTTGTGGATACATATATTTTTTATTGTTTAATACGTTCTAATAATAAATAATAACGTCAAATAATATATCAAATAATAATAATTAATATGAGTATTTTTTTAAATTTACGTTCAAGGTGGAACCAATGTCACTAATTTGTTTTGTTCGCCGGGGGTAGTTAATGATTGACGGTTTGCTATTTCAATGAGGCAAGAAAAAAATGTTCCCCGGTTTAACCACCCAACGAAGCTTATTTAAATAAGTACACACAACAGAAAGGTAACATATAGCAATAACGTGGTCATTTAATATTAGTTGTTTCTAACGTTTTTGTAATAGCTGAATGTTAGCTCTCGTCCGCTAGCATCTTAGCTCTCGTCCGCTAGCATTTTAGCTCTCGTCCGCTCAGAAGCTAGCTTTAGTCCGCTAGCCTTTTATCATTAGTATGCTACTGTTAGCTTGCCAGGTGCTAGCGCATTAGTAGGCCAATTTAGCAAGATTATATAGATTTACACATGAAATGGAAGTTACATTTAACTTGTATGTATGTTTAACCTTTGGAATTATATTGTTTTCTTTTTTGTATAGTTCTCAGGGGATGCTTCATCAAGAATTTGGCTTTTTCAGCAGCTACAAGCTACAATGGTGGGTTGATTTACGAGTTTTTAGCTATAATTTGTTATGTCAATGACTTTATTTGTCTGTTGGATTAGTTTCCACATGTTTTAGTAACTGTTATTTAGGTATTCGCTAAAGTTTTACCTTGTGTCTACTAATTAGCTCATATATAATTTATGTTATGTGTTATTTTCTGTTATTTCACTGTATGATAGATTTTAGCTGTAAATGTCCATTGAGCTAACTGCAAAAAGTTGTACTTTGCCTATAATGCATCAATATTACTGCATTATATCATGTAAACGTATGATATGGTGATATAGATACATTATAATTATAATACAACTTGTATATGGACAATTTTACTTAACATTTACTTAAAAGGCCGGTCACAATAAAAATAATAAATATATAAACAACCCAAATCAGTCCATTCCGAAAGACAGCTGGTTTCTTTCAATGTATAATCCAATCAGTGCGCATAAAAATAGTATTTTCCCCCCAAATATTATAACAAAACTGCCTTTGCCACAAATCTTGAACGCCATTTTATGCTTTTCTGTTATTCCCATTAATTCCAATGAAAATACATTCCAATCAGATGACTTTATGTTCTCAGACTCCATTCTCATCCACCTGCTGTTACACTCACACACACACACATACGCGTGTGGACACAGTCTGTCTGGTTCATATGACTAATTAGCGTAGCGTCACACTGCGCTGCTGCTTTTGATGTTAATTGCTGCGTCAGTCAGTCGGGTTAAGTTCAAATGCAGGACCGAGACCGCCGCCAACCCCCCCCCCCCCCCCCCCCCCCCCCACATTTGGTAACCTCCACCATAATCCACTTGTTCACCCAAACATGACACTTGAGTTCACTCTACTTTAACTGTGTATGTTAGATGTGGTAGATAGTGTCAATAAGGGTTAGGATAGGGGAGCTAACACATAGCGTATAAACTTTGAAAATGTCTAAAAATGGCGAACTAAAACTAAAAAAAACATTTTTATAACAAAATTTGTTATTTTTTTTAAGACATTGTGAAATGTTAAGTTTCATTGCTGCATTACCCCCCCCCCCCACACATACCTATAACTTTTTAATTGAAAATAGCAATTTTTATCTGTAGGGGGCGTCGTCAGCGAACTACTCAAACAAGTGTCGGACATTTTGAGCAAATGTTTTTTGTCTTTATCTTCTTCTCTTGAGAGTATTTGAGCGTGACAGACTGGCGAGAAGCAAAGAACACGCCGACAGCCTTTTTGCAGCCACACCGCGACATTTTAGCGACAGCGGCCTGGTGCTAAAAGCTAAGAGGATACGCGCCTCCTCCTGAGCGTCACGTCTTCAACAAGACACCGTGTCATTGTGTCAAGATTCCACCCCGCTGAGCAGTCGACAAACACAGCGCAGCATCATTCATTCATTCATTTTATCAACCATTTATCCTAACAAGAATTGTGGGGGGTGCTGGAGCCTATTCCAGCCAAACTATGTGCCGCATTCAAGGCGATACCATGAATTGATTGGCAGCCAATCACAGGGCACAAGCAGAAAAACTGCCAATCACTCCTACTGAGAGAAAATCTGGTATAAAATTAACCTATCATACATGTCTTTTAGGATTTTGAAGGAAACCAGAGTACCTGCAGAAAACCCATACAAGCCCCGGGAGATGATCCCAGAATTGTGAGTCCTGTATTTATTTGACTTTTTTTGTCATTATTTTTGGATTATAATATATTTTCCACAATGTTATTGTTCAAAACATGATTCAAATTTACATTTTTTTAGATTATTTTGACAAAATGTTGACAGTTTATTTTTAGGTTTGTTGAAAAAGTCATTGATTTTTTTTAGCAAATTTCTTAATCTAAATCTTTTTAAATCTTAATTTAATCCAAAACAAGTCCCACTTTCCCACTGAAAAAAAATCTTTCATTTTTGTAATCTTCTTAAACAAATGCTGATTGCTCCAAGTGTCCAACAAGTGCCCGAGTAAAAACAGCACCGGCGCTAACGCGCTAATCTGGCGCTACGGCATCCCGCATTTGTCTTGGCTGCCGACGAGGGATTAGCATGACGGCTAAACTAACAGCGAGCTAACTGGAGCGGTGCCAAATAGCCTTTAAGGTAAAAGAGCTCCATTGTTGCAACCGTGTCGTTATTGCTCGCTGTAATCTACGCTTAGCTCTTTTCCTCCGTCTGGAGTGGAAGTGGAAGAAGAGGATTACAACGTTTGCGTCTCATTTTCAAACTTTCAAGCTGGAACGCGGCATGAGTTGTAACTCTTGAGTTTGGTTTCCAACTTGAGCAATTTTTGGACACCTGGTTTCTGATCTGGCTCTACAGCAGGGTTGTCAAACCGGATTTTTTGTCACGGGCCACGTCGTATTTTCGATTTTATCCGAAAGGCCGTTCAACCAAACGTCCGTTCAACCAAACGTCCGGGGACCAAACGTCCGTTCGACCAAACGTTGGTTCGACCAAACGTCCGTGGACCAAACGTCCGTTCGACCAAATGTCCGGGGACCAAACGTCCGTTCAACCAAACGTCCGTGGACCAAACGTCAGTGGACCAAATGTTCGGGGACCAAACGTCCGGAGATCAAACATCCTGGGACCAAACGTCTGGGGACCAAACGTCCGGGGACCAAATGTCCGGGGACCAAACGTCCGGAGACCAAACATCCTGGGACCAAACGTCTGGGGACCAAACGTCTGGGGACCAAACGTCTGGGGACCAAATGTCCGGGGACCAAACGTCCGGGGACCAAACGTCCGTCTACCAAACGTCCGGTCACATCCATTGACAGTCACATTGTGAGCTTTTTTTTGGTAACATTTCTGCCCCTTCTTTCCATTATTGGACCATTTTTGGACCATTGGATACACGTAAGTGGGCCATCACCTGCCACACAGTTCTTTCTTACCGCCACTTAAACTACTCAAAGATCCAAAGTGGTTCTTCAACAAGATGTTCTTGGGCCTTCCCAACGTTTTCAGTAATCAAGATCAAATGTCTAACGACAAATGTCGCTCCATTCACGGACGGAAATATGAAAAGCCAAGAGTGAGACTACTTGTCAGTCGCGTTGTTAGGCTGATGTCAAGTGAAAGTGGCCAGGGGGGGAAGTGGAGGCTTAAGGGGGGCTCGAGGGGGGCCCGAGGGGGCCTCTTCCTCGTGCCTCCGGCCGAGCGGAAAATCTCAGCAAATTAGTTACCGCGACGACGGCCGGTCGGGGAGCTTTCATCCAGCGCATCGGCACAAGCGCCCCCCGTGGGCCCCGCCCCTCCCCCGTCGACTCTCCGGCCGGCCCCCTTTCGGAAACATCCTCGCCCACCCTCCGACTCTCCCTGGCCGACGTCCGGACATCCATTACGCCGCTTGGGTCTTAAACGCCTTTTCAGCATTAGCACCGTCAAAAGGTGTCGCATAAACACGCGCTAAGAACGTTGTGACACCCCCCAGGGACGCCCCATTAGCTTGTCGGGGTGGGTTTGCTTCTAAAACGGAGTCAAACTCCTATTTTTTGAAGAATATGGACAGAATGAACAACCGTGGAGGAGTGTTTTTTTTAAATAAAATTTCTGCAGTTCAAAGTTGCACTTGTTTTTCTGTCTTTGGAAAGTACATACTGTATTTTCGTGCATATATGCCAAATTTATCGCTCAAAAAGCGAGGGTGTGGCTTATATGCGCATAAATTAGGCTTGACATGCATGAAACGCCATAATTCAAGACAATGTGGCCGGTATGGTCATTTATTTCAAAATAGAGAAAAGATAAACAGATAAAACGATGAACAAAATTTATTTTGATGTCTATGAAATTTAAGAAAACAAATAAAACGTGAAAAAAACTAACTTGTGCCTGCCATTGCTCGCCATCTTACCACTGGATGACAAACTAGACCGCTACGGACACACTTCCTGGTTGTACTGCTCAAATGACTTACTTTTTGAATGTAACTTCCTTATGATTTTGATCCAAATAATGTGCAATCCAGCAAACTATCTTTTCGATTCTTACAGTATCTCAGAAATACCAGGTGCCTTGATTTTTCTTAAGATTTTCCCACATTTGTACACCATATTAAAACCATGAATATGAAGATGAAAATTGTGAATCAGGGGGCGGCTTATACGAGATAAATTGGAAAATTCAACGATTTTAAGGCAATTTTAAGCATATGGCTTATAAGCAGAGGAGGCTAATATGCGAGAAAATACTGTACTACTATTTCCATGCCTCTGCAGGTATACTTATATATTTTTTCATTTTTAAAATTATTTTTCCCAAAAATATCTTTATAATTTTAGTTATTCCCTATTTCTTTTCTACCCCACGATTGACTGCCAACCAATTCCACGTTCCCTCTGCCTACTACAATTGACTGGGATAGGCTCTGGCACCCCCTGCGACCCTTGACAGGAAGATAAGCGCTATGCAAAATGAACAAATTACTTTTACACATCTGTATAATCACTTCATTGCTAAAAAATAATTTTAGTTTTCTATTTGGACCTTTTATTTAAAAAAAATCAATGGAATAAATAAAGTTAATCTAATCTAATATAAATTCACCCCACTCCCAATTGCCCTCCAATTTAAACAATAACAACAACAACATCATATCGCATTCCTATTTGAACTGAATTTGACCCCTTCGATATCCATTGTCATCAATGATCATATTCTGCCGACCCTCCCCTCCCAAGACAAAGCAGACACCATTTTTATTTGTGTTGGGATGTGTGACATTGTGGATGTGTTATATCACAACTCGCGTCCGACTGTGTGAGTGCCAGGAGTCCATTCAAAGGTGTGAGTGTATATTTTACACATTTCTAGATTTTAGCAGCCAACGTGTCGCCCCCAGGAGGTTCGCACGCAAATTGTTTTGGACGTGTACACTACATTTACTGCACTTTTCCCAAAGGACAGGTCAAATCTTTGAGTATTGACTGGAAGTGCCGAGCTTTATTTAGCGGCCGGTGTAACGCTTGACCTCAATCAGTCGACCGACACGACGACTACGTCTAGAAAGCTCGGCGGTTTCGGTCGTGATAAGGAGCAGACGCTTGTTGCGGCGCTAATTTGAGATGCTAGCTAACCGGCGAACACTTATAGCAGTCGACGTTAATGGATGGGAGATAAAATTCTTAAGGCAATGTTAGTCCAATCCAATGTAGAAGGAGACATTTTTAAAATGAATATAGCAATGTATGGTTTAAAAAAGGTATATGCTGTATTTTACGGATTATAAATTGTAGGTTTTTTCATAGTTTGGCTTGACTTGTTAGCATGTTCTTTATGCTATTGTTAGCTTAATAACTCTTAATATGTTACATAGTTATTGACATTGCCAGGCATGTCAGTCATGTAACGTTTTTTATATTTATTTGAAATTGCCTTTCGAGATGACGTGTTTTTGGTGTTGGATTTTGTCAAATCAATTTCACCCAAAAATGAGACTTATACTCCAGTGCGACTTATATATGTTTTTTTTGTTCTTACTTATGCATTTTTTTAGGTGGTGCGACTTATAGTCCAGAAATACGGTACTCATGATCATGTTTTCCATACAATTTGGTATAAAGTCATTTTTTTTGTTAAATGTCATTTTTAAAAATGTATGGAATTTAAAAAAAATATTTTCTTAATGGAACTTTTGGGTGTAAAGTTATTTGAATTGTTATTTTATTTTAAAATGAGTTATATCTGAGTAATGGTGTACTTTGGCACTAATGTGTACATGTCTATAAATATTACTCCTTAAAGCATTTACATTTTTAAATACACTTTAGTAGGAAATATTTTTGGGGCGGTTCTATTTGTTTATTTACACATCTATAATGAGGTTAGAAAAATCTCATGAACACGCAAAAAAACCCCAAATCAACATGTTAAAAACACTTGCATTTAAATGGACAAAACTAAAACATATATATAAATATTTATACACTTGAAGTATTTTTTGGGTTAATTAAAGTTATAAAACCATATAGTTTTCTTCCCCAACCTTTTTCCATATGTGTAAATACAAACAAATCCTAAATTATGAATATAAAAGCCAAAAAAATAAATATAAATCAATTAAAATATTAATTTCTACATTTAAAAATACAATATAATCCCTAATCTGACCACTTATTATGGTGCTTATAGTTGACTGGAATAGGCTTCAAGTTCCCCCGTGACAAAACAAAAATAGATCATTAAAATACCGATTTTTAGATCTGAATATTACAAACTAAATTTTCAATACCCTTCTTAATAACAAACACATTTGTCTGACTTGTCAGCATGCGCATGAAGGCTCCTTGGCGGCATCTTGGTACGCCAAACATGCACAAATATGGAACAAACACGTCCCCTCCTCCCTGGGAATGGCCACTGTTTGTGTTACGTGCCACTCACGGCACCTGATAAGACAAGACGAGCCCTAATGGGGTCGCTCTTCACTCATTTGCTGCCATGGACGGTGATAGGCGTCCAATCCACTAGGATTGGAAGGTAAACAAGATCTTAAATATTTCAGAGGTCCAGTTACAGTATTTTCTCGCATATTAGCCGCTTCCTCGTATAAGCCACACCCTTAAAATGGCCTCAAAATCGTTGAATTTGATAATTTGTCTCGTAAAAGCCGCCCCCTGATTCATAATTTTCACCTCCATATTCATGGTTTTAATACAAATGTGGTACCGTATTTTCACAACTATAAGGCGCACCGCATTATAAGGCGCATCTTCAATGAACGACATTTTTTCCATATGTAAGGCGCATTGTCTATTTTGGAGAAAATTTCAGACTTTTAAGTGCGCCTTATAGTGGTGAAAATACGGTAGTAATTGCTATTGACTTCCAGGTATGAAGCACTCACTACTTCACAGTCACCTCTAGAGCCAGTCATTGTTGATGTTTTGGATTTTTTGGTATAAAATCTTGCAATGGGGGAGGAGCTATATGATGGAAGATGTTGTAAACTAAGATGGCTGATCTGCATATTTAACAGTATTGTTTCAGTTCAGGCGTTTGTGTTTTTTTTTTAATATCCGACAGTGGTGGTTTTTCGTTTTTGGTTTTCTGTTTTTTTCCCGTATATAAGGCGCACTGGATTATAAGGCGCACTGTCTATTTTGGAGAAAATGTAAGTCTTTTAAGTGCGCCTTATAGCCGTGAAAATACGGTACTTCGAAGAGAAAATTGTAAGAAAATTCATAGCATGTGGTATTCCAAAAAGTACAAATTCAAAAAGTAAGTCATGTGAGCAGTACAACCACCAAGTGTGTCCATAGCGGTCTAGTTTGTCATCCCCTAGGTAAGATTTTACAGTTTTATTTGTTTATTTTTTCTCTATTTGGAAATAAATGACCGTATCAGGAAGTAGTTCTGAATCTTGTTGAGCGCTTTTCTTTGCCTTGCTGTGATTGGCTACAGAACAGGAAGTGAAAAAAGGTGGAAACAAGCTTCTGTTTTTCTCCCACATTATCTTTATTATTTCTTTTTTTTCTTCCTTCTCATCCTGGTGCTCAGAAGGAGCCAGCCAATAAAGATAAGCTCCACAGAGGAGTCATCCAATCAAAGATAAGCGTCCGAGTGGGCCGGACAATAAAAGATAAGATGGCGGGAGGTGGTTTGAGACGTCTGGGACTTCCTGGCGGTTTTTCTGATAGGCTCGGCGTCTCGTTGCCATGCAGGCATAGTTCTCGCTTGTTACTTTACGTACCATCGCCAGGAACGTAAAAAAGTTCCCATGATGCACCAATGTGCCTTTATAATCTGCTGTTGGTCATCTATGAAAGTTGGATTGGATTGGATAACTTAATTCATCCCGTATTCGGGAAATTTGGTTGTCACAGTAGCAAGAGGGTGAGGATACAGACAGAAAAAGACATTTTAAATGTAAATAAATAGTTAATTAGTAAGTTAATAAATAAATACATGAATAAATGTATACATAAATAAGCGTGTAGCTGAAATACATATATATAAAAATCATCATCCGAAGCGCCTTATAGTCCAGAAAATACGGTAAATGCGTCATTAAATATGCCCTAAAATTACAGTATTATAGCATGTATATACTATTCGTTTATATATAATTACACATTCTATGCAATATAACTGGCAGGAAAATTCAAATGTATTTGTTTAATATGTACTTTTAAAAAAATAATATTTTATTATTGTCTTAAAAAATGAAAACGTTTAACATTTTAAGTTATTTTCATGTAAATCGATGAAAAAAAAACATTGCTTGACTCACACACCAACTGTCGCTTTCTATTTTTCACACACACACACATACACACACACACATTTATAAACACACACTCGCACGTCAGACACATGAAGACGGAGTTGTGGTCTTTGAGATAAAACTACAGTCCTGCTCCTTGTCACACGGACACACACACATACACACACACACACACTTACACACACACACTGTCACTGACAGCCCCACCCTCCCCGAAAAGCCACACTGCAGTCGCTAATGATGGACAGCTGAAGGCACACTCTCGGGGCGCCAATCAAATTTGCAGGCCTGTAATTGGATTAGAGCGGGCAGGGGGGAGGGCTTTTATCCACCCGCCTTCCCATCCAAAACACACACAGACACGCACACATCACCCCCCCCCCCTTCCCTCAAACCCCCGGCTTGTTTGTGCTCTCGTCTGCGCTTGAATGATGGACAAAAGAGCGGCCTGTCGACTGGCGGCCGAGTGCTGATTGGCCGGAGCCGACGTGGCTTTGTCGGGAGATTTCTGCCTGTGTGTGTGTGTGTGTGTGTGTGTGTGTGTGTGTGTGAAGCGTCACTTAGCTCATTGCCTGCTCTCTGTTGGCTTTTCAGCGGGCCTCAACACCGCAAGTAGTGAAAAGACGCCATCAATTCAATGGCCGCTCGTGTGTGCCGCCATTGAATTGACGGATGCCACGCAAACGGAAAATATGGAATTAAAAATGGTTTTGTAGAGGGAACAAGAAGGAAAAGCAATAGAAATCATTGCTATACTTTACTATTATTGTGTGTGTGTGTGTGTGTGTGTGTGTGTGTGTGTGTGTGAGAGAGTTCAATCCCATTAACTCGTTAGTGCCTTTGACGTCCAATACGTTTTAATCAAGGGTGCCATTTTTACTATTTAGCATTGGTAGCATTGTTGTTATCATTTTTCTATGTTGTTGATGCTATTCCTGATTTTAAGGCATTTTCTGTGGGTTTTTTTACATCATCTTTGTGACATTTTTTAAAATAATCTTAGTTGTGTTGATATATCTTTACATGAATATGAAATGTTTGCATTATGTCGTCTTATATTGATATTTTTAATTTTTATTTGTATTTTATCTGGTCATATGGATTCAAAGTGGACCAACTGGGATTTGAACCCAGGTTACCCACTGTAAGGCCCATGCCCTAACCACATAGCCGCCTATATATTCAATAAACAAAGTCTTGCGGGGAAGCTAATGCTAAGATAGCATCGTGCAAAAGTGATCATGTCTGCATTATGATAATATTTTATATTTTAACATATTTTTTCCTCCTTAATACAGGCTGTATTTTCGGCCTGGCGGATGAGTGGTTAATGCAGGGGTGGGCAAACTTTTGGGCCCGGGGGCCACATTGACTTGATTAAAAAATTGGACAGATGGGCCGGGTCAGCACAAGATACGACACATATAAAAAAGTGCATCCGTTAACAGTACATATGAAACAGAAACAGGAAAAAAGGACTGAAGTATTAACATACTCATCACTCATCATTAAAGTAAAAAGTATAAAGTACAAAGTCAAGTAAAAAGTATTAAGAAATATTAAAATGTAATTTTGAAAAAGATAGAAGGGCTGTAAAACACGAAAAACAAATAAGAGTGGAAACAGCTACTCCCACTGGCTTCCGCATGACAGCGCCATCTTGGGGGGGAAAATATGTTCTCCCCCGGGTCTGCGTGGGTTTTCTCCGGGTACTCCAGTTTCCTCCCACATTCCAAAAACATGCATAGTAGGCTCTAAATTGCCCATAAGTATGGGTGTAAGTGTCCATGGTTGTTTTTGTCATTGTCTCTTCCCAAAGACATTTTATATTTTTGATGTGGATTGACGCAATTTGCGCGCTCTCGTGTCGATGTCACGGGCGCGTGTCTCACGGCAGCACAGACGCAACGTCTGAGCCGGTCTGGCCCGGTTTGACACGTTCCAGATGTGAGCACGTGGCTCAGCCTCGCCGCCGCTGAGGCAAAACTCGGGACAAGTTAATCCGGCAGAGCTCGCTTTTATCAGCAAGAAGCAGCCAGCCAGGCAGCAGCAGCATCCTCCTCTTTCTTCGAATGACCCCCCCACAAAGCCCCCCAAACCCTGATGAATGGGCTACTTTGCAAGCACTTGTCCGCTTGTTTCTGTGCGGATTACAAATGTCTCCATTGCTCAAAGTGTCTTCATCCACTTGTTGCCGGGCCGTTGAACCATTCATTTTGCAGCGGATGGTCTTTTCGTTGATAGCAGTGGACACTACAAAATAACTTAAAAAGTGAAATTTCTCTTTAAATTCACAGTTTTAGGACATTTTTTCATTTATTTTCAGAACCTCTTATACACACTAATGTCACAGGGGGTGCTGGAGCCTATTTATGGGCATCAGGCCCTGACTAACCCTGAATTTGTGGCTAGCCAATTGCAGGGCATTTTCCCAAAAGGCTATATTTGACAAAACATTTCTTCCAAAAATTACCATACTTTCCACAGTTTATTTATTTTTTAATAGTTTTTAGAGACATGCCGTGTTAACATGATCGGAAAATCATTTTTTTAAAATAAATAAATATCCTTAAACCTGCACAAGGGACTAAAGAAGGAAATTAGCATTCGCTATAATCTTAATTATTTACATTTACATGTTCATTAATATGTACTGTCTCGATATGAAAAATTAAATGCAAAAAAACCCTCCAAAATATTGAATTTAATTGAATTTCAATCTTTTATTTACATTTTTCAAGTATAATGAGATTTAAAGCTTTTCACCACATACTACACAAATAACAGCATACAGAAAAATACATAAAAAATCATATATCAATAAATATATCCCAAAATAACAGAAATAAATCAATAAATTAATATTGTAGAGAAATTGACACAAACAATAATCACTGTTTGTAAACTATCACTAAAGGAATCCAATTGGAATCCAATTGAAAATATTTACCCAGAATACTTCTATGTAAATTTAACCATGTAATTCCAACATTAATTGACGTAAAACTGGTACAAGCCGCTTTATTATTGACATGCGTCAAACAAGCTTTAAGGCTTTTTACTATATCGCGTCAGGTTTCGCACTGGTACTGTTTACATAGCGTTAATCCGCATTCTTATTTATGACTTTGCCATCTTCTCGTATATGGTTCGCCATATTCACACTCCACTTCTCCACACTTGGCGCACCGGAGAAAGAAAACAGATGCAATTGTCAGCGCGTAGTTTAATCCTCAGGCATCCCGGCACGACCAGGGAGGGCGCCCCCCCCCCCCCCCCCCCCCCTCGCCCCAACAAAGCGCTGGCCGGCCGGCCCCCCGTTTCACTGCTAATCCCGCTATCCTTCTTCTGTGTTTCATAACAAGCTTTGGGCGAAATACCTCCTGGATGTAGAATGATGCCTTCTTAAATGTTATTTTGTTGTAGGTGTTTAGGGTACAGGTGTCAAAGTGGTGGCCCGCGGGCCAAATGTGGCCCGCCGCATCATTTTCGGCGGCCCGAGAGAGTTAGTCATGAGTATCAAATTTGGGTTTTATGATAAAATTTTGTCTCCCTTTTAAATCAATAATAGCATTTTTTTTAAATTTCTAATAGTATTTTTTTCTTTGTATTGATTTTAGGTCAAAAAGTATTTTTAGATTTGTTTTTTTTAATCTATAATCAACTGAATATTTAGGGCTTTCAATTCAATTAAAAATTCAAAGTACTTTGCAACATTACCACTATATAGATTTAAATTTGTTACACCAATATTAGCTATTAAATTCAATTAGAAAGCCTACATTTCATCAAAAAAAAAAATTGGAACGGAGTTCATAAAAATAAATAAACCAAATATAAAAGTGGAGAGTAAAGTTCAATATTTACAACTCAAAATAGGCGACTGTAAAGTTTTAACTGAAAATATTGGTAATGCCACCAAATTTTAGATCGTACCCCAAAATGTTATGCCAAAAAACTATAAAAATGACCAACATTTTCTTAAAAATGGATCACTTTTCAAAACATTTTCCCTTTAGACCATCCAAAAACCGTTACAGTTTCTCACGGTAAAGTGGGAAAAAATCGAGGGTAGCCTCGTATTCGAGCGCTGACCCTCGGCAAGGTCTGAAACCCCGGGTGGTCTCAGGAAGCCGCCGTCCCCTCTATGGCTCGTAAAAAAGTGAAAGAGCAAAACAAGGCTCGTGACAAATAGCGCCCGTTTCCTGTTGGGCGAATCAGCGAAAGTCACGACGAGAACGCGAGGAAGTCGTGAAAGTCCGTTTTTCCGATTGTTCACGAAAGCAACGTTTCTCGTAAATGGACCAATGAAAAGTCCTCGTAATCCATGCCTGTTATTCAACGGGAAGTCGGACATTTTGGGTGGATGTAGTTTTTTGGGGCCCAATTTCAGGGTCAACAAATTTATCGCATCAACCGATGGTGCAGTGGATTTTTTGGGTGACTTTGGTTTGTGAAGTGTGGGTTTGATACCCACTCAGTGGTGGTTTGATTGTAAATTGGATTAGTTGTCTGTCTCTTTGTCCACTTTGATTGGATGGCGACCTGTCGAAAGTTAAGTACGGCTTTTCACTTAAAGTCCACTGGGATAGGCCCCGGCACCCCTTACATCTGACAAAAAATATCTACAAACCATAAGTCTGTCATTTAGAAATTATTTGGTGATTCTTAGAAGGTAAAAAAAACACAAAAAAACACAAAAACGGACCCCACTGATTTGGTGGTCTCAAATAATAACACCCATAAAAAAAGCTGCAAAAACCCACCGCCAAAATTAATTTTCCAGGTGTTTCTATCCAATGAAGATTATAGTTGAATATTATATTTCCTGATTTCCCCCTTTTTAAATCAATAATTGCATTTTTTTATTCATTTTTTTTCTTTTTGTGCAGTTCAAAAAGTTTTTGTAAAATCTAAAAATAAATATATATAAATACTTTAACTTTTCCACATAAATATTTATCATAATTCAAAAAAAGTTTCCTTTTTAAATGAAAAAAAATAATTAAAAGACATTTTTCCTTCAAAAACTATGCCAAATAAACTGAGTTTTACATCTATTAAAAAACTAACTATATAAAGCTTTTGAACCAGTTCTTTTAATCCAATTTTCCAAAAAAAAAATCTAAATATATCTAAAAAAGCGACATATCAATGTTGCCCGCAAACCAATCCGAGTTTGACACAAAAAAATCACCAAAAACACTCAAGTCAAGTCTAGGCTGGCTCAAAATTACGCTGCAAATTGGCCATTTTGATGGATTTTAATGAAGAATTCTGCTTCCTAAACGTTGCCAAGTTTTGAGTGTGTGCATGTCTATGTGTGCATGTGTGTGTGTGTGCATGTGTGTGTGTGTGTGTGTGTGTGTGTGCGTCAACAGGATATGCAGAAACTCCAGGAATGCTAACAGACGGTCGGCCTGCGCTGGCCCGGCTCCGAGTCTTATCAGGTTTGAGTCCCTGTTCGCAATCTACTCGCCAACGACCACAGGCCTTTCTCGTATATAAACCGTAATAATAATAATAATCATCAGGAATAATCTCCTCCTCTAAGAATGTAGGATCAAAATAAAATGAGAGAAACAAGCAAGCATGCCTCAAATAGCTGTCAGTCAAACCTTTTGATTACATCATCAGCTAATCGCACCCCCCTTTAGTTTGTGTTTATGGAGCCGAACTGAAGATTAGGAGCGACTGGAGCATTTCCATTGCTCACTGTAAGCGCCATTTTTTTTTTGGAAGCCAGTACCCCCCCTTATCGAAGTCCTGGAGACTGGACCGCTGACGCTATCTGTGTGTGTGTGTGTGTGTCGTCTCGAAACGGGTCAAAAGCGACAGATACGTCTGTCGCCACAGCGTCGTCACGCTATGGAAAGTCCAGTCAAAGTCTCGGGGGAGAACCTTATCGAGAAGTACGGCGTCGCGGCGGTGGGAAGGAAACAAGCAAAAGGATGCTTTGACTTGAGAGTGGATTCATTTGGAACAATTTGTAGTCATGAGTTAGCCTCACCTTGATTTGCATAGCAAAACTCACTTTAACATATATCCATACAATATTTTGCTAGCTTTTTCTGTAACGGCATTGATTAATGGATGCACCCTTCTTCGTCCATAAACTACTACTACTACCACCACTACTACTACTACCACTACTACTACCACTACTACTACTACCACTACTACTACTACCACTACTACTACCACCACTACTACTACCACCACTACTACTACTACTACCACTACTACTACCACCACTACTACTACCACCACTACTACTACCACCACTACTACTACCACCACTACTACTACTACTACTACTACTACTACTACTACTACTACCACCACTACTACTACCACTACTACTACTACTACTACTACCACCACCACCACTACTACCACCTCTACTACTACTACTACTACTACCACCACTACTACTACTACTACTACTACTACCACCACTACTACTACTACTACTACTACCACCACCACCACCACCACTACTTCTGCTTCTACCACTACTACTACTACTATTACTACCACTACTACTACTACTACCACTACAACTACTACTATTACTACCACTACTACTACTACTACCACTACAACTACTACTACAACTACTACGACTACTACTACGTTTACTACTACTACGACTACTACTACTACGACTACTACTACTACGACTACTACTACTACTACCACTACTACTACGACTACTACTACTACCACCACTACTACTACCACTACTACTACGACTACTACTACGACTACTACTACGACTACCACCACTTCCACCACTACCACCACTACTACTCTTACTACTACTACTACTACTACTACTAATAATAATAATGATAATAATAAACTCAACAAGCTTCTAATTGTGTACTCTTTGGATATAAGCCCAAAATATGAGTACCTTAACCACATCCTCCTCCCACTGCAGAGATGTGATTGACAAACACAACGACTTCACGGTCGCTACCCACGTGTAGTGGGACAGCTCACACATGGACTTGTCCACATACAATTTGTGTGTGTTTGTGATAAGGAGAAGTGTGATGGCGCCATGTTGATCCTCCTCTCAACAATGCCACACTTGTTCCCACGCTGTCCACATCTTTTTTAATGAGGGTGTGTTTTCTGTCAATTCTTCAGAACACACAATAAGTGCCACAACTCCAGACGCTACTCACATTTTTTATTTTTTAGTTCGCAAATATATGATACCACGCCCTCTAGAGGTAATGCAAATTTTGCCCAATTTACATTAATTTGCTATATTAATAAAATTGAACAAAACAATAGTAGTAGTAGTATTACCAATCACCTCTAGAGGTCTCTATCTCTACTCAATAGTTACAAAATTAGCTCTTCTAGCTAACCATACATACCTGTCAACTGGTACGTTCTCGCCGTAATTGGTACAACTGAAAGCCCATTTTTATATTGGTACGCTGTACACATGAAAATGGTACGCTAAACGGTGATTTTGAGAAAAAAAAAAAAATTAAGGCACTTTCTAGCCATTTTTCACCATCCGCCATTGTTTCTTCCCGGAAACGCATGTCTGCCAAGTGATATATGTACCGGCGCCTCTGATTGGCTAAAAAAAAAAGATCATGATAAACATTTCGTTTTGTAACACTTTCACCATGTGATTTCCGTTTCCTGTTCCCTTGTTTATGTTTACTTTCATTTGATCAGCTGTTTCTGGTCTGTTTACAAGTCAAGAATGTTCGTGATTTTTTACAAAAAAGTAAAGTGGTAAGATTTTCCATGTATTTATACATATATGTAAGGGCGAAAACAAAATTTGGTAAGATCACAAATGGTTCGAGGTTGACAGGTATGACCATACTTAAGTCATGCATGCGATAAAATTAAAAATAACAACATATCATTCACACACAACACATATGAGACAATTTGTTCAAATAATAATATTAATTAATTTACCTATTAGTAGATAAATAGGCCTCAACCCATTTAACATTAGTTCCAAGACAAGATATAAGATATACAGCAAATAGGGTAAAAACTATCATAATTACTGCATATATTTCAACCAGAAAATGTAGGAGTTTTGTGCCATATTTATATATATATGATACAATTTAATTTTTAAGTTTTGCCTAGACTTATATAGGACATATAGTGTGTGAGGACATTATGCTGAGCTGTGGTCTTTCTCCATTAATGCTCCATTAGCCAAATTAAAGGCTTAATTGGGGAGGCGAGGAGATGGCGCCCATTTGATAGAGTAAGACGTACAAAAGGACGTCCGAGTCGAATGGAGGCGCGATTGGACGCCGATGACAGAGGCTTCCCGCCTTCTACAGTCGCCGGGGGT